>NW_024108688.1:136071-310560 GCF_000738735.6 Corvus cornix cornix
ACTCCTCTCTGCCCTCTGGCTGCAGGGCTGTGCTGCTGTCAGAATGTTCAGCCCAGGATCCCGCAGCAGAGGGAGCTTCAGTGTCCTCTTCCCAAGCAGAGGGAGCTTCCCCATCCTCTTCCCAAAATGCAGCGGGTTCCTGGTCTTCTTTCCAAGCCACAGGATGTTTGCCATCCTCTTCCCATGCCGGGAGAATTGCAGCCTCCTCTTCCCAAATCACAGGATGTCCTCTGTCCTCGTTCCACGCTGGCAGATGTCCGTCGTCCTTGTCCCATGCTGCTGGAGCCTCGCTGTCCTCGTCCCACACCGGGTGATGTCCACCATCCTCGCCCCACACCACAGGAGCCTCGCTGTTGTATTCCCAAACCGTGGGATGTTTGCCCTCATCTCCCGGGACAGAGGGAGGTTCACCATCATCCCCCAGAATGGGGGGAAGTTCACTGCTGTCTTCCTCCTCTTTGGCCTCCTCTTTGGAAGCAGAGGGAGCCCGAGGAGGAGCTGATGCTGCTTTTGTGCCCTGTGGACAGATGGTAGCGTGAGGGACGGGAAGTTCTATCTCAGTTATCGCCTTATTTATCCTCAGCTACACATCCAGCTGCACTAAGCAGAAATGGGACTCGGAGCTGTTCAAACTAGGAATGGGCTAAAGTCGACATTGCCACTTATTGCTGGGCATTCCATATTCCACTGTGGCTAAAGCCAGCAAGCAATCTTCTGCCTGCAAAACCAGACCTGCAGCTCTTCAAAAGCTCTTCAGCAGAGAAGGAGAAAAGTGCCAGGGATCCTGCTGCTGCTGCTGCTGCTGCTGCTGCTGCAAAGACACTGGCAGGAACTTTCCTTCAGCCTCCCAGGCTGGCGCTCGACTGCCACACGCCAAGCTCACAACTCTCTGCACAGTTCCGACCACCAAAGGTTCCTTTCCCACTCACCGAAGGAGGAGCTGCTCGGGATCCACGCGTGAGGTGCCCTGCAACGGGACAGGGAACACGAACCAGATGCTGTTAGGAAAAACCTGCCCGTGGTGGGAACTCCCACGGAGCAAGGCAACCCCGAGAGAGCATTTTGCTTCCACAACATCCCTCCAGGAGCCACAGTCCCTTCGCACAGCAAGCAAGAGAACAGCACAGAATCCTGGGCTGTGTCAGCTCTTGGCTGGAGCAGCCACCGGAGGGAGTTCCAGGCTCCGCTGGCACAGACTCTGCGCTTGAGGGAACAGAACCCCCCCGGCTCCATTGCAAATGCTGTGCACGCCCCGCTGGCTGCAGACACCCCCTTTTTCCGCTGCAGCTGCTGGCAGGAGCTCTCCCAAACCAACGGTGTCTTAATGGCAATTTGGTTACAAAGGCAGCTCAATTCCAGTGGGAGAACAGAAAGCACACAGCAAGCCCGCAGGCACTGATGCTGCACCCAGGGAAAACCTCGACTTACGTGCCAAGTGGGCTAAAAAATAGCCCGAATAAGCCACAGAGTACAGAGTGCAAACTGCAGCAACCGCTTGCTGGATCATTTTGGCTGCGCTGCACACGTCGCAGACTGTACCCCTGCAAGCACACAAGGACACCCGTCAGGGGCTGGGCTGGCTGCTGAGAATGCCTCGGGCAGGAGGATCCTCCGGCAACCAGCGGGCGCCCAGAGCCGCTCTGGACACTGAGGGCTCCGTGCCCACAGCAACGGGAACACGGCGAGGACGCGGCAGCGTTGCGTGACATCACAGCAGCAGCTCACGCAAGACCGCCTGGAAGGTTCTCCTCTGTCACAAAGGAGCACAAAGGATCTCCCCTTACATCAGCCAATACACACAGAGGAGAGGCCCTTCCGCTGCCCTGAGTGTGGGAAGGGTTTCAACCACAGCTCAAACACCAACGGAGGCACCGCTAAGGGAAGCCCTGCGAGTGCCCCGAGTGCGGGAAGAGCTTCGTGCGCTGCTCCAGCTCCATCCCCCGTGGGAGGATCGGCGTTGGATGATCCCCAGTGACCGCCGTGGGGCAGAGCCCTGGTGACCCCCGTTCCGGGTGATCCGCGCTGGGTGGGGGGAAGGTGTTGGAGAGATTTCTTTGCCTTCTCCTTGTGCTGCTGTGATGTGGTTGGTAATAAATTCCCTCCCTGTGCCCAGGCTGGGTCTGTTGTGCCCGTGCCGGTGCTCGGGGCGGGATCTCTCCCGGTCCTTCTCTCAGCTCCTGGGCTTTTCCTTGTATTTCCTGTCCCTGTGCAGTAGCAGAGGGCAGGGACAGAGCGGTTTTGGTGTCTCCCGGCATCCAGGCAGGGCCAGCCCAGCCCCGGGGGTTGTGAGGGGCTTGTGGGGGTCCCCCGTTTGCGGGACATCCGCTTGGTTTGGGTTGTTCTTCCCAAGCTGGGCATAAACGACTTTGGGAGTTTTCTGCCACAAATCTCTCCCCTCGTGCACTCAGCCAAAGGGGTTTGGGCGGTTTTCCCTTTTTCGGGGAAATCAAAGCCATGCACTGATGCTCCGAATTAGGGGCGGGAGTAGCGAGGCCGCAGGGCTTCCCAAGGAGCCGGAGCCAGCCAACACGCAGGGCTGGGCAGGTCGGGCCGGGAGCAGCGGAGAGCTTTGTTTCTCTTCTCAGCTGAATGGCGGCTCGGGCCGGGCCCGTTCCAGCGCGTTCCTCAGCTGCGGCTTTCCCCTCACGCAGCCCGGGGGGCGCTGGGAGCGCGGGGCGGGGCTGGGCCGTGTGCAGAGCCCGCCCCTCGCTCCGATTGGGCGGTGCTGCCGTCAGTCGTGGTTCTGGCGCGCTGATTGGTCGGAGCGGGGAGCAGCCCGGGCCCGGAGCCGCCGGCAGGGCGGCCGTGGCGCAGCAGAGGCGCCATTGGCGGAGCGTCGGTGCGGGCCCGGGAGCGGCGGCGGCGGCCGGAGCCCGTAGGCGGCAGCGGCGGAGCTCGGAGGCGGCCCCAGCGCAGGTGGGAGCCGCGCTCGGTTCTGGCGGGGCTCGGGGCTGGCTGCGGGCGGAGGGGGCGGCAGGGGGCTGTGGCGGGTTCGTTGTGCCGTGTGGGCGCCGTGTTCGCCCTGGCGTGAGGGCGCTGCGGGAGCGGCTGCCCGCGGTCTCCTTCCCGCTGCTGCCTCGGCAGGAGCCGGTGCCGGAGCAGCGCTGGCTCGTCCCGGTGCTGTGGGTAGGACAGAGGTGGCTGCCCCGTGGCCGGGTGTGCGGGAAAGTTCCCGTGGCCAGAGGTTTGTGTCCCCAGAGGAGCCGGAGGAGTCCTGTAAAAGTAACTTTATTCCTGGGCAAAGGGAGAGGCCACGGGGCATTTCCCGTGGGGTCTGTCCAAGTGTTGGAGGACGCAGCCTCCTTTTTTATGCCGATTTGCCCGGCCGCATCTCCGTGTCCCTTTCCCCAGTGGCTGAGGTCCTTGGAAGGTACAGACTTCCCGATCCGCCTGCTGCATGTGCCCCTTAATGTGCACCCCACTTTGTATAACATCCGATATTCATGGCTCTGTTAAGTTTTATTTCCTTTGTTCTCTGTTTCACCACTTTTCCTTGGCCATCTCTTTGCCAAGAGCACTTTGAGTCATTTAATTTTCCACAACCTCCTGGTCCTTCTGCTGGAAGAGAATCTGATGCCATCCCAGGGTGAAATGTGGCGTTGCTCATGGGAGTGGATTGGTGGGTGAGAAGGTCAGGAGCTGGAGCTGTGTGCTTGGTTATGATTTGGAGCGACAGCTTGTATTCTAATGATGCATTGAAATGATCAGTGGGTTCTCTGGCACCTGGTATGAATTTGTTTGGGTTCCCAGGGGCTGCTCCATGGTGTTGTAGGATTTGTTCTGTTCTTTTCCCCATTTTTGGGCGCTCCCAGAAATGCCAGGGATGCATCAATTGACCGCTTTTCTCGGATTAAATCATCACATCCTTGGATTCTCAAGTGATTTCGCTGAACTTGTGTCAGCAAAAGCAGTCCAGTGGTCAAACCCACCCTATATAACACAGACAGTGCCAGCAGATGTTGGAGTGGGGAGAGGGATGATTCCCCCCCGCTTTTGTGAGTGAAGTTCTCCCAACATTCTCCGTTTGCTGTTTTCCTTTGCAGCTTCAGGATTTCTGTGCAGAGTCAGAGATGCTCAGTGTGGGCTCTGCCTTTAGCGATGCAAATTCTGTCTGTGCAGGGAGGCAGAGGTTGGGGTAAGGGGCAGAGGGAATCAGCCCAATTCCTGTGGCAGGCAAGGAGAGCCTGGGACATTGTGCACACTTCCCCCAGCAGAGTTAATTTGCATTTCTAAAGCTCCTCTGCTGGCTGCCTGGAAGGAAGCTTCTCTTGCAGGGCAGCCATCAGGTGACTCACAAGTGCCCCCCCCCAAAAGCGGCTTTTTTCCCCTTTTTTTTAAAAATATTTTATTAACTGTTTATGAGTTAAAGGGTCACTTTTAAAGCTCTTCCAGTTTTGCAAAATGCAACCTACAGGTGAACATTGAAAAACCCATTCCAAAATTCTGCCATCACTAACAGCCACACACACACATACACAAAAATGCCCCAAAGCAATAAAGATTTTTGCTTCTTCTCCTCGGACTAAAAATTGACTCTCACACCTTTGGCCCAAACCCAACTGACAATATCAAAGTAGGATTATTAAGAAAAAACATTCTAATGGTGTAATCTTGTCACTGAAACTGTGGGAAGAACAAAAACTCTCCAACGACCTTTTTAGTGTTAGAGGATCAAGGCATTACTTTATTCTGGCCAGGATGTGGAAGAGAAATCATTTCATGGACACATAGCCCGGGTGTGCAGAGAAAATCATTCCATGGCACACGAGTTTTACTCAATTTTTCCTCAACTCTGTGCAGTCTAAACCCATAGAAATCCGTAGGTTTAATGTTCATTGGTTCCAAGTTGGGTGGTTCTTAGTATTTGGTTTCCTATTGGCCCCGGATTGCTTGGCCTCTGATGTTAATTAGGTCCACACTCCTTGAGTTCCTTCTCGGCCTTTTCCAGAGCAGGGGTCTCCAGCTGTGCCGGGGGCAGTGTCTGGGGTAGCTGTTCCTTGATGTTTGCTGATGTGCGTTGATGTTTTGTTGATGGTTGTTATCTTTTGGGTATCTTTTGGGCTATTCCCAGTCTGTTGAGATGTTAAGCTCATCTCTGTTGAGTGGTGTAACATCCCTTAACAAACACTTTCAAATTCCTTTCCCCAAGGCAGAGGCAAACCAAGCCTGAGTAGCGAAATAAAATTTTAAAGCAATTCTGAACTTGGTATATTTTCCAGCAATCGAATCCCGCCCAGCCCAGAGTGTGAGTGTAACTGAGAGCCAGAGTGGAATTCTCCCGCTGTCTCCCGCAGCAGCTGTGGCGAGTGCAGGCACAGAAAGCTCTGAAGCTCGCCCGGTGCCAGCGAGGATTGGCCCCCAGTGCCTGGAGATGCCAGAGGAGGTGCCCAGCCAGACTATTTCGGGTTCGGGAACGGGGCAGGAGGACGAGGAGGGAGGGAGGAGGGGAGGTGGGACTGGGACGGGGCGGCAGGAGGAAGAGGAGCAGGAGGAGGGAGGAAGAGGCGGAGCGGCAGCGGGAAGCTGGAAGAGAGGAGGAGAGGCGGGATCACGCGGCTCCAGCGCTCGCTGAACTCGCAGCCCCCCGGGACCATCTCCCCCCATCCCGCAGGTTGCCGCTCGGGGGACATCGGGGTCCCCGGGAGGTGTTTTTGGGGGTGCCGGTGGCGGTGGCGGCAGAGCCCCGGCGGGGGCGGGGGATGCGGGTCCCCCGCGGTGGGGGTTGGGCTTCCCGGGCCGGGCCCTCGAGCTCTGCCGGGGCCCCGTGGGGAGCGCGCGGGGCCGGCGGGGGCGGGGGGACACCGGTTTTGGGGAGCCCCGGGAGCCCCGGCTTCCGTAAGCGGGACCCCAGAGAGAGGAGAGCCCCAGGAGCCCAAAGCGGGGAGCCCGAGAGGGGGGAGCCCTGGGATTGGCGGGACCCCGGCGGGGGGGTCTGGGGGCTGCAGGGGCGGCATGGCCGGGAAAGGGGCTCCGGGGTCCCGGGGCCCGGAGGTGGCTGCTCCCAGTAGGAGCCCAGTCAGTCCCAGTATGATCCTGGTCACTTCCCCTCCCTCCCTGCATGATCCCTGTTGCTCCCAGTAGGAGCCCAGTCACTCCCCATCACTCTGTTATGATACCATTTTCCCCCAGCACGGTCCCAGTTGCTCCCAGTTCCTCCTCCAGCTTTTGTCCAGTGTGTTCCCAGTTCTCCCAGTTGCCCCAGCATAGTCCCAGTCACTCCCAGTATGATGCCAATCTTTTCCAGCAAGGCCCCAGTCACTTACACTTGCCCCAGTTGCCCCCAGCTTGGTCCCAGTTCCCCCCAGCACATTCCCAGTTGCTCCCAGTTTGTTCCCAGTCCCCACTCGAATGGTCTCAAGCACTCCCAGTATATCCCAGTAGTGCTGAACATTCTTGTAGTCATTCCCAGGCACTCCCAGTTACCTCAGCATGGTTCAGTTGCCCCCAGTATCATCCCAGTCACTCCCAGTACATCCCAGTTGTCACCAGCATGCACCCTGTCACCCCCAGCATGCTCCCAGTCACTCCTGCCTCCTCCCACTTGCTTTCATCATGATTCCAGTTGCTCACAGCCACTCCCAGTCAATGCCAGTATGATTCCAGTCACCCTCAGTGTAATCCCAATCTCACCCAGCATGGACCCATTGTGATCCCAGTATGATGCCAGTTGCCCCCAGAATAGTTCCAGTTGTTCCCAGTTCCTCCCAGTATGATCCCATTTGCCCCTAGGATAGTCCCAGTCCCTCTCAGCATGGTCCCAGTCACACCCAGTTGCCCCCAGTGTAGATCCAGTCACTCCCAGTGTCCCCCAGCGTAGTCCCAGAGTTTGCCAGCATGGTCCCAGCTGTTTCCAGCGTGTTTCCAGTCACTCCAGTATGGTTACAGACAGAACCAGTATATCCCAGTTGCCCTCAGCATGCTCCTAGTCATTCTCAGGCCCTCCCAGTTGCCCCAGTAAGGTTCTCAGAATGATCCCAGTCTTTCCTAGTTACTCCCACTTACCTCCAGGATGATCACAGTTTCTGTCAGTGTCCCAAAGTGTGGTCCCAGCTGCTCCCAGTATGGTCCCAGTTGTGGTCTCAGTCCCCTCAGCATGGTTCCAGTACTTTCTAGTTGATCCCGGCTGCTCCCAATGTGTCCCCATTTTCCTCCCAACATGGGCCCAGTAGCTCCCAGTAACTCCCAGTCAGGTTCCATTCACACCCACTGTAATCCCAGTGGCTCCCAGGATGATCCAATAGGACCCCGAGTCACTCCCAGTATGGTTCCAGTCACTTCCAGGATGATCCCAGTCACCCCCAGTACGATGCCAGTTGCCCCAAACTCCCTGTCAACCCCATTATGATCCCAGTAGCCTCCAATATGATCCCAGTCACTTCCTGCCACTTCCAGTATGATCCCAGTTGCACCCAGTCACCCCCAGTATGATCCCAGTCATTCCCAGATACTCCCAGTATTATTCCAGTCATGCCCAGAGTGACTCCCTGTCACTCCCAGGCTGGGCCCAGTTTCTCCCAGTCACTTCCAGCATGGTTCCAGTCACAGCCAGCACCTTTCCAGTCAGTCCCAGTCTGGTTCCGGTAGGATCCCAGTCACTCTCAGATATTGCCAGTACTATTTCAGTCACTCCCAGTATGATCCCAGTCAGTTCCAATGGGATGCCAGTATGACCCCAGCATGGGCACAGCTGCTCCCATTATCATCCAGTGTGGTTCCAGTTGCTCCCATTTACCCCCACTGTGGTTTCAGTCTCTCCCAGTGCATCCCAGTTGCTCCCAGCATGTTCCCAGTCACTCCCAGTTTCCCTGAGTTGCTTCCAGTGTGATCCCAGTGTCTCACAGCCACTCCCAGTCACCCTCAGTGCAGTGCCAGTTGCAGCGGTACCTTCCTGAGCTAGCACATTGTCCTGGTACAGAGCAAACTGCTGCCTGCCCCGAGCGAGGACAGGTGGAGTCCCATCCTGGCCCAGGGAGGTGGGCGAACCACCGGCACGGGTTCGCCCTGGCTCCCGATGGCTGATGTGTGCAAAGGAGGTAGGATAAAACGGAGGGCCTCTCGTGGGAGCAGGAGGTTTATTGCAGGGTGAGAACCCACGAGGAGAGACCACCAGGTGGCTCGCTGAGCTATTTTTGTACCCCGACAAACAGGCGTGGAAAACACACAGTAACTAATGATACCTTGTCGCGACGGAGAGAAGACCCGGACGCTCAATGTGAGTGATCAGCAAGCTTCCGTTTATTGATCATTCGTGGATTACATATATAGCGTGGTTAATGAGGCTTATGCATATTCCAAAAGGCGCAAGCTGAGTGGTCCACGGCATTGCTGCAGACCCCTCCCTCTAGTTCCTCCTTTGTGGTCAGAAAGTTCCTCTTTTCTCATGCCTGAGTTCCTCTTTTCCCATGC
Source organism: Corvus cornix cornix (assembly GCF_000738735.6). Classification (NCBI taxonomy): domain Eukaryota; kingdom Metazoa; phylum Chordata; class Aves; order Passeriformes; family Corvidae; genus Corvus; species Corvus cornix. The sequence continues at coordinate 144,478 of NW_024108688.1, forward strand.
CTCCCTGACCACAAGCTTTCTATTGTTAACTGTACTGCCCACCAAGGACATCATGTCCTTGCTGTATCAGCAGAAGGCCCTATGCAGCTGCAGAGGGTCTATGTGTCCTTTGTCACGTAGCTCAGCTATTACACAAGATGAGTGCGGTATTCTGCAAGATCTTGCTCTGTGAGCTGCAAAGGGTCTACGTGCCCTTTGTCACGTAGCCAGTTCTCCACAATACCTCAGCTAGGGGGTGTTACCGGGGCGGGGAGAGGGGGCTACAGCAATTGGGAACAGGGGTGGGTGGGGAGGAGCAACAGAGACCAATCAGCGACCGAATAACTCAGAGAAGAACCTAGATCCCTCTGGGAAAGCAGCCGGATATGGGGAAGGGGGATACATAGCTAAAAGGTAAGGCACGGATTTATGTATTTTTCGCAGCCTTATGAATGCTCAAGGCTTTTGGGGCTGGCTCTGGGGTTGGTCATGGTTCACTGCAACATCTCCCCCTTTTTTATTATTTCGAAGCAAATGGAGGTAGGTGTGGGAAGTTAGGGAGTAGGGGAAAAGGGAAAACATTCAGGGAAAGGGAACAGCAGGAAGAGGGCCACAAGTTGTTCTTCAGATGGCATCTGGTGTGGGCACCTCTTCCAGGTGGTGGCTTTGGGGTCGTCGCTGTTCAGTGAGGTCAGGTGCAGTTTGATGAACTTTGCCAGCACCCACTTTGGTCGAGCTGGGGTCGACACGGCGGCATATCCCCTCCCCCAAGCTAGTAACTTGAACAGGCCCTCAACTTTGTGAGTCTCAGGGTCTTTGACCAGCATGGATGGATTTTCTTTTAGTTTAGTTGTGGTCGAATTTTTAATGTGCCGTTATACAGGGGGGCCGGGCTCTTTGAAGGAACAATTTAAAAAGTTAATGGTGAAGAGAGCCCTGCAGAGTCTCTCAATGGGCGAATTAGTCTCTGCTCCTCCTCACTGCTGGGCAAGGACTCTTTTGAGCGTCTGATGGGTATGCTCAGCTATAGATTGGCCCGTGGGAGAATAAGGGATACCTGTAGTGTGCTTAATTCCCCACGTGTCGAAGAACTGGTGGAGGTTCTTCGAGACGTATGCTGGTCTGTTGTCTGTCTTGATTTCTGCTGGCACCCCCAGAATGGCAAATGCCAACAGAAAGTGTTTGATGACATCTTTTGCCTTCTCCCCACAATGAGAAGAGGTAAAAACTGCTCTTGAGAAGGTGTCTACTGAGATGTGGACATACTTAGACCTCCCGAATTCGGGGACGTGAGTCACGTCAGTCTGCCACAGCTGGCAGCTATTGAGACCACGTGGACACACACCAGACCCTAGCGATGGGATCTGATATTTCTGGCAGTCAGGACAAGTCGCCACAATGGCCTTAGCTTGGTCATGCGAGAGATGGAACATGCGGACCAAAGCCGGGACGTTTTGATGGTAGAATCGATGGCTCAACTTAGCTTGTTGGAACATTCCCGGTAGTGATGCCAGTTGTACTGGGGCTGCCAAGGCGTCAGCATTCCTGTTCCCTTCAACAATAGGACCGGAGAGGTCGGCATGCAACCTCACGTACATGACATAATAGGGTTGCTCTCGGTGGGACAGCAAAAAGACGAGCTGCGAGAGCACGTGATATAATTTAGGATTTGAAACTTCTTTGAGCATTGAGTGCTCTGCTCTCTCTACCACTCCAGCCACATAGGCTGAATCAGTGACAATGTTTATTGGTTCCTTTTGGAATCGCTCGAAGGCTCTGACTACTGTGGCTAACTCTGCAATTTGAGGAGATCCCTCAACTACTTCAATGTCTTTTTCCCACTCGGATGTTTGGGGATTTCTCCAAGTCAGAACAGATCTGTGAGAAGCCCCTGACCCATCTTTGAAAACTGTCAGGGCTCAAAGCGGTTTGTTGCTTCGAAACAATTTTGGGACCAATTTGAAATTCACATTAAAAAATTGGTGTGGCAAATGGTGGCTAGAGAGTTTCCCTGAGTAACTATCTAGGGCAAACTGCAGGCACTCGCTGCTCTGTAGAGCGAAATCAACATCATCTAATTTGAATGGCATGTAAATGCACGAGAATTCGCACCGTGCGAGAACGCAGAGGCGAGAGCTGGCCTTCCTTATCAGTTGCGCCATCAATTCTTGTGGTGTGGTAATGCTTTTGGACGGCTGGTGAGGCAAGAACACCCACTCTATGATTAAGAGGGGGTCCTTGATCCTCTCGTCCCGCTGAAAAGTAAGGCCTTGCAAGTGTGGTAGCTGGCCCATAATTATGAATTTGAACTGCAGGCCTGGTTCCATCCAGTGTGCCTGCTTGGTGGAAAGAGCTTTCTGGACCTTACCAAGGGCCTCCTGCGCCTCTGGGGTTAGGGATCGGGGAGAGTCCAACGCACCATCGCCTCGCAGCAGGTTAAAGAGGGGGCTGAGGCTTTCTGTGGAGATCCCTAACAGGGGCCAGACCCAGTTCACTGTACCACACAGTTGCTGCAGCTCGCGAGGGGTCCGGGGCTCGTCAGCTATGGCAAGCTGTTGGGGAGCGATGGTTGTCTCACGGATCTGGAGGCCAAGGTAGGTCAGGGGGCACAAGCGCTGGACCTTGTCAGGATGGACTACAAAACCTGCAGCTTCAGTTGCTCAGATTGTTAGATCTAGGGTTAAGTCTAAGCATGTTTCGTCTGGGGCACACACAAGGACGTCATCCATGTAATGGAGGATGATTGCCTCTGGAGCCTGTTTCCGGACAGGGGACAGGACCCGCACAACATACCAATGGCAAATGCTGGGGCTGTTTTTCATGCTCTGAGGCAGCACTGTCCAATGATATCTGCACATGGGGACTTGCCGATTAACAGATGGCACTGAGAAGGCAAATCTAGGAGCATTGCTGGGGTGCAGAGGTATGTGGAAGGAGCAGTCTTTGATGTCTATGACAGCTAGCTTCCACATATGAGGGAGCATTGATGGTGAGGGCATGCCTGGTTGTAGGGGTCCCATATCCTCCATGACTGCGTTAATTTTACACAGATTGTGCAAAAGCGTCCTTCCGTTTCATTTCGGTTTTGGGAGAACAAACACGGGGGAATTCCAAGGGCTATTAGTTGGGACTATGTGGCCCTTGGCAAGTTGCTCTTCCACGAGGGAAATGAGAGCGCGAAGTTTCTCGATGGATACCGGCCACTGTTCCTCCCATACGGGCATGTTAGGCAGCCAATTACTGCGTGGGTGGTCGCACTCAACAGTGGCCCGCCCTAAAAACCCTGGGCTGCTGGAATAACAGCTCGAGTTCCCCACTGGGACAAGGTATCTCTACCCCACAGGGTAAACTCTGCGTCAATAACAAAAGGCCGGATGGTAGGCAAATTTCCTTCCGGGCCTTGGATGGTCACATTTTGGGTGCTCCTTAAAGCTGTAGCTTTACCCCCAGTCCCAGCAGTGTTCCCAGCCACTTCAGGTGGGTTCAAGTTCCCATGCCTGAGGCCACTCTCTGCAAGAGATCACAGTGATGTCTGCCCCCGTATCCACCATACCTGGCATGCGAACTCGCTCACCCCCTTGGCTCAACTCACACTCAAGGGTTGGCCAGTTGGGTCCCATCACTTCTGCCCAGAACGCTTGTGCCTCTTGCTGGTTTGTTAGGCAACCTTTCGGGATGACTCGTCCTTGTGTGATCGTAGCACCTTCTGGAATAAAAAGAGGAGCATGATGACACTCAACCAGGAACACAAGCACCTCTCCCCCACCACTGGTGGTAAGGGGATGGACGGGAAGACTTCAGCTCCCGGGTGATCCAGTGCTGCAAGTCCTGTAATAAACGTGTCTGACTCCAGCGGGATGGGTATTGCCGCTTGGGCCAGAACAAGTCTATCACCAGTTTGTTTAACGAGGAGGCTGGAGGTCAGGGTGATGGGCACTGTCTTCCCCAGCTTCCAGGTGTAAAACTGAACTGCTGCATCAACTAGCTCAGCTTCTGTCCAGTCCTGTAAATTGTCCTTTTTTGATGGTACAGCAGCTCCATTTATGTCCTCACGCGGAGCTGTATCGCGCTGCTTGCTCAGTTTCCCAAGGGTGGTGCTTGGGTGTTCGGTCAGTGGCTGCAGCAACATCCCTGCCCCAGGTGGCCCGAACCTGGAATGAAAGGCTCAGGCACAGGTGTTACTGCCCGGGGTTCTTTGCATCCCTTTGCCCAGTGCCCCAGCTTCCCACAGCGATGACACCTGCTCTGGGATGGAGGCTTCCCTCATTGACTCACCACCCCCACTACCCCTCTGCTTTTAGTATTTTGAATTTCGGAGGTGATTGACACCAACTTCACACAGGTTTCTACCATGAGATCTAAGGTGGGAGGAGGATCTAAAGGTAGGGCTCTGAGAACTGCCTTGCAGGCTTCGTTTGTGTTAGAGTGGGCCAACTCCGTCAGCAGCTGCTGTTGGAATTCATGCCCCTCTGTCTGCGAGCGAACGGCCTGTGTGAGGCGCTCTACAAAGGGTTCTGATTGCCCTTGCAGGACTTGTGTGAAGTGGGTTTTTGGGGCAGCAGTGCTGGGAGTAAGGGACAGAGCTCTCTGAGCAGCCTGCTTGAGGTCTTGCAGGACTGATTCATTAGCAGCCTGATCTTGGGGCTTAGTCCAATCCTTTTCCCTGCAAAGGTGGTCTAAAGTAAGCACTGCAAGTTGGGCATCGCTTTGGTAGGAAGCAAGAAGATCTCGCAGTGCCTTTTTCCACATTCTTTCCCAGAGAAGATACTCAGTTTGGCGTGCACTGCGGGTGGCTCCAGACAGGGGTGGAATATACTCGCAGTTCTTTTTCTTCTTTTGTTTTACACCGGTGAGGGGAGGATACGAGCCATGGGAAATAAACTGTCGCATGCTCAGCAGAGTTTTTATGTCTCGGTGGTGGGTATTCTTCTAAGTTATGATTTAAGTTTTCTAAGGGACTTCCAAAGCGCTTTATAAGGTGGATCTCATGCTACTTCCCTGCCGCTGCTGCTGAACATGTGCAGAACACTGGATTTTGGGCACGTGTTGTGCAATGGCTCGGGGAAGCAGCTGCCATGGGAGAAAAAGCAGTCTACCGGTACATGTCCCTATGTGCAGCTATTATAAATGCACTTAAGAAGTCCTGGGTGGAAGAGGAGGGACAAAGGAGGATCAAGAAAAGGAGAAGGAAGCACGAGGTCAAGCACTCCCTGAATTCACAGCCCCCCACTGTCACGATCCACTAATGCAAGCGGGGGTCGTGATGGTTCGTTTATCTATCTCAGATTGTAAAAGGACACAAGAGATTTCAGTTTTAATCAAAACAATGAACCTTTATTAAGTGGCCACAACGCAGTAATGCAATAGAAGAGAGTAAGAGAGAGAGAGAGAGAGAGAGAGAAACAAAGTAGAGAGGGGGAAAAAGAGGGGGCAGTAGCTACCAACGGATGAGACGAAGTCCTCGTGGTCTTCCGCCAATAGATTCGTCTTCCTTCCGTGGGGAGATCTCCGACTTGGTTATTTTAGAAGGTCCCTTTATAGTCCTTTTCAGAAGCGAGGGGCAACTGGGCCAAGAGGTTGGGAAATCTACAGCCATTGTTATGGGGTCCGTTGCTTTGGGAAGCAGGTACAGGACAGACATACAAGACAGGTGTACCGGAGAGGTGTACAGGACAGGTCATTCCTTTCCGCTTCAGCGCAGTCCTTCCCGCCTGGGCAGCAAGAACAGCGCAGTCCATTGTGACCTGCACTAATTTTCCTCAGGAATGCGTACCAGTTCCCAGTGGGCACACCCGTAGGCAACACTTGGCAGACAATCCCACCTCAGCCAGGCCAGGACTGCTGTGTTCAGTCTCTGTCTTCGGCGATGATCGTGAGGCAGATGAGGGATTTTCGGACCGTCTCTTACACCCACCCCGTGGGATCATCGCCCCCCATCCCACAGGTGGCCGAGGAGGGGGAGCCTGGCCCAGAAATCCTGGGTTGGGGTTTTTTTTGCAGGGGGATGTTTGGAGAATGAAGAACTCCAAAACTGAGCAGAAAATGCCCCTTGTGGGGGACATTGGGGGGTCCCAGTGGTGGCTGCTGCCAGAGGCATTCTGGAGGAGCAGAGCCCTGTGGCCCCAAGGACCCGAAAGTGGGGAGCCCAGAGAGGGGGGAGCGCCGTGATTCACGGGACCCTCAACAGCCTGGAGAGGGGCAGGGGGGACTCCTTGGAGCCCATCACCCCCAGCATTCCTAAGTGGGGAGACAGAAGAGGGGGGAGCTTTTTGGATTCCTGGGACTCCCAGCAGCCTGGGGAGGGCGGGGACCAAGTAGAGAGGGGGACCCCCAATACAAGCGTGACCCCCAGCAGCTGGGACAGGGGGGAACCCTGAACACCAAAGGGGAGGGACCAGAGACAGGGAACTCCTGGGAGGCATTTTCAGAGTAGATTTTTTTGGACACAGGATGCCTGGTGTCTTCTAGAGATGGACTTGGGCAGAGGAACCTTCAAACTCAATGTGCTCATCCCTTGTTTTCCCCCCAAACCAGGATTTCCCATTCCCAAACCTCGGCCAGGTGGAGGAGGAGGCTGCGAGGAAGATGCCCCAGGACCCCCAGGCAGGTGAGGAGGAAGTCACTGCCCCTTTCCCCCTCTCTCCTGCTCCATCTCCCAGCCCAGCATCGCCCCCGACTGCAGAACAACCCCGCTGCCGACGCCGTCCTGCCAGGGACGGACTGGGGGGATCTCCTTGCCCTTCCCTGTGGCACGGAGGCAAATCCCATCCTCTCCTTGTCCTTCCTCCGCAGACAAGGAGCTGAGGACAGAGCCCAGGGAGGACAAATCCCCGCAGGAGAACCTGGTGGAAGAGGCCGTTTTGAGCAGCTCCACAGCGCAGGAATCCAATGGGGAGGAAAATGCCCGGAGATGCCACAGGAGGAGGGGCTGCAAACCCAGCCCAGGGTGCTCTGAGGAGGACAGACCAACCCTGTGCCGGGAAGGTGGCCGGAGATCGAGCCAGAGCTCAGACCTGGTGGTCCATGAGCAGCTTCACAATGAGGAGAAGCCCTACAAGTGTGGGGAATGCCAGAAGAGCTTCAGCAAGAGCTCCCACCTGATCGTCCACCAGAGGATCCACACTGGGGAACGGCCCTATGAGTGTGGGGAATGTGGGAAGGGCTTCAGATGCAGCTCCAACCTGATCCGCCACCAGATGATCCACACTGGGGAACGGCCCTACGCGTGTGGGGAATGTGGGAAGAGCTTCTGCCAGAGCTCCACCCTGCTCCGCCACCAGATGATCCATACTGGGGAACGGCTCTATGAGTGTGGGGAATGTGGGAAGAGCTTTGGAGAGAGCTCCACCCTGCTCCGCCACCAGATGATCCACACGGGAGAGAGGCCCTACGAGTGTTCTGAGTGTGGGAAGAGGTTTCAGACCAGCTCCAGTCTCCTCCTGCACCAGCGGATTCACACAGAGGAGAGGCCCTTCCGCTGCCCTGACTGCGAGAAGGGCTTCACACAAAACTCGCACCTTGTCAGACACCGGCGCATCCACACTGGGGAGAGGCCCTACAAGTGTGAGGAATGTGGGATGAGCTTCAGCCGGAGCTCCCACCTAATCCGCCACCAGATGATCCACACTGGGGAACGCCCCTACGAGTGTGAGGAGTGTGGGAAGAGCTTCAGCCAGAGCATCAACCTGATCTTCCACCAGAACATCCACACTGGGGAAAGGCCATACAAGTGCTTGGAATGTGGGAAGAGCTTCAGCCAGCGCGGCAACCTGACCGTCCATAAAAAGATCCACACTGGGGAGAAGCCCTACGAGTGTTCCGAGTGTGGGAAGAGGTTTCAGACCCCCTCCAGTCTCTTCCTGCACCACCAGATTCACACAGAGGAGAGGCCCTTCTGCTGCCCCGACTGCGGGAAGGGCTTCAAGCAAAACTCCGGCCTCATCATCCACCGGCGCATCCACACCAGGGAGAAGCCCTACGAGTGTGAGGAATGTGGGAAGAGCTTCACCCACACCTCTACCTTGACCAGACACCAACGGAGGCACCAGTAAGGGAAGCCCTGCAAGTGCCCCGACTGTGGGAAGAGCTTCGTGCCCTGCTCCAACCCCATCCCCTTTTGCAGGAGCCACACTGGGAAAAGCCCTGGTGGCCCACATTCCCTGTGATCCATATTGGGAAGACCTCTGGCTGGTTATCCTTTTATTTTGGCCCTAATTGTCTTCTGATTCATCCTCATCACTTAAAAACACCCAAAATAGGACTAAAAAGAAAGAAATTGATCACAGATGTTTGAAGTCCCACCATTTCACAGGTATTTGAGGGGGAATTTAGGGTTTGGGGGCATATTCTGGAGTATTTGTGGGTTCTTGGGGGATTTTGGGCAGTGTTCTCCATCTCTTTGCACTCCAAAAGCCAAGAGGGATCACCTCAAAACGACTCAATCCCACTGAAAACAATTCAATCCTACCCCAAAAGGGCTCAATCCCACCTCAAAATGGGTTGTTCCCACCTCAAAAAAACTCAGTCCCATGCCAAAATTACTCGATTCTACAGCCTCCAGGGTGAGATGGGGTTGAAAGGTGACTGGGATCCAGATTTGGAGGGGTGGGATCAGGATTGTGTAGGGCTGGCTCTGTGGGTGGTGTTTTGATAGTAAATAAAACTTTCAGAATGACTGACTTCTGTCCCATTCATTTTCAGTCCGTTCCAGTTCTGTTTTCAGACTGCCACCTTCTCAGCTGACTGTGTTTGTGTCCTCCTTTCTCTTCTGCCTTTCTTTGCCCGCTCTGTTTCTCTCACAGTGTCTCTCTTTAGCCAGGGCAGCTCCCAGCCAAAGACCCTCCCCTGATTTTGTTCCCAGTCCATGAGCTACGACAACCATGGGTGAAGTTATGACGGCTGGCAGTGAAATGTCACTGTAAGATCTTGCTCCACTTGGCTTTCGACCCCTTCTCAAGAGCTTTGCCTTCAAGGGCAGGAACATCTTTTCCTTGCTGGAACCTGGAACTCCAGACCCTTGGAGTGTGTGCCATGGATCCCAGAGGGGCATTCCTGAGGCTCCCAGGTTGCTGGTTCTGCTGTGCCTCCCGCGGGCAGGGGCAGGTGACAGGTGACAAGGTCCAGCAGCTCTGCTGGTTGTGCAGTGTCACAATGGCTCCTTGCTTCCATGAGGAACACAAAAGCTTTGCATCAACACTGAGCAACAGCTGCTGAACACACCTGGGAGCATCTGCTTGCATCAAAAGAGGGCTTCAAGCTGAGAATGGCACCAGCAGCTTCCATCTGCAACAGAGAGCCAGGCAAAGGACAGGGACAGAGAATTCAGTGGAAAGACTGCGAGAATTCTGCTCCCAGAGATCATTCCTGCTCACAGTGTCCCTTGTAGAAAGGGGACATCATTCCAGGCAGCCTGGACTGAGCATGTAGGGTTTGTTGTTGAGGAAACCTGCTCAGGCTTTTCCATTCTTTCCTTACAAACAGGAAAACTTCTCTGGGCCTGTGTGCAGGCAGAGCCCTGAGGAGAGCAGTTGGCACATGGTGCCGTGGGCTGGGACAGCCAGCTGCAGAGCTCAGGGAAAAAGCCCGGTTGAAGGGAAGAAGCCCCGCTGTGTCAGGTGGGCAATGTCAGACATGGTGAGGTTGGGGTGAGGAGCAGGTTGTCCAAACAGGGCCAGCCCACAAGGGGCTCATTCTTCTCCATGCCCAGACCTCCTAAGGAGACATTCAGCACCAAGATCACTTGGGGAATGCTTCTGTCACCTCTTCTCTGAACTGAAAAGTAAAAAACCAAAAATTCGATGATTAAAAACCGAAATCATGAGATGCTCTTTGAAATCTCCCTCCTTAACAGAACTCCAAACTGACTCCAATCAGCTGCACAAGCCCTGGAGACTTGAAGACAACTGAAGGAAGAGAAAGAGCTCCTGAGGGCTTTCTGTATTTTAATGAGCCCCACGCTGGATTTGGGGCTGAGCCCAGGACCCTCAGGCACTGAGAGAAGGATGAAGAAGCTGCTCAAGGAGTCAGAAGCCAAACTCCAAGTCCCTTGGAGCATCAATGGGCCCCACTGAGGGCAGGGACTGCCAAAGCCTCCCCAGGGACTCGTGAGAGCAGATCCTTGAGCTCTGCCAGGATTGCAGGGAGCCAAAGGCTCTGAGCAGGGACCTGCAATGCTGAGAAAGCCCTGGGCTGGCTGGAGGAAGCAGAAAGGCCCAGCCCTGAGCCCAGGCCTGGCACTGCAGGGCCTGTCCCTCCCGGGTGGCTCGGGGCTGTTTGTGGGGCAGTGGGATGTGAGGGGGAGGAAGGACAAATGTCATAAAATGCAACCCCTGCCAGCCTCTTCAGGGAGGGTGAGGGAGAACCAAAGTGCAGCCCCTCAATGGAAAGTTCCTTCTGTGAGGCTTCCAGAGGCAGTCCCAGAGCCCAGGGGACAAAGCCCTGGGTGCCTCTGGCCCTGCCCAGCCCTGCCCAGCCCTTGGCCATCTGTCCTGCAGGCTGCTGCTCCTCTGCCCTGGCCGGCTGCACACGCCCATCTCGCTGTCCCCCCAGCATTTGTCACCCCGGCATTTCTGTGCCCTCCCTGGGGTCCCTGCACCCAGCGCTGCCGGTCCCTGGCACACAGAGCCGTGGCAGGAGCCGGGCCCTGCCAAGGGGCTTTGGAGCAGGGTGGTGGCTGCGATTGCTTCTGACCTCAGCAACTGCTCCTTCGATAGTTCCATGGAAATGGAGCACATCAACACTGCTGTGCATTGTCCCTGCTGAGGGTCAGACACTGCCGGGCCACATTCCCTGCCTGTAGAATTCGTGCCCCACCCAAGCTCTGCACTTTTGTCTCCAGCATTGCTTTCCAATAAAAACAGGGGAAGGCAAACTGTGTGCAGCTCACGGTATTTCAGAGTGTCTCAAACTTGCTAAGGCCCAGATCTTAGAGGTGAGATCCATTTGGAATTCATGGCATGGAGAAGCAGTGCAACATGAAAAAGGGGAGCACAGAAATAGAGAGGAAAACAGCTCGGATTGTTTCTTTCCATTTTCATTTCACTTCTGGAAAGCTGTTTCAGTTTTCTGGGAATCTTCTCTGCAGTCCTGTCTGCTCTTTTCAAGAATCTTTCTGGGAGAATGAGGTGCAGCTCCTGTCACAAGATGTGCCACCAACTGCAGCTTCTCTTGCCTTCCCACACTGTGAGTGCAGCACGACTGCTGCAGCAAAGCAGGACAAATGTTGGGAGAAGTTTACAAATTGTCCTTTCTTTTCCCTGTGGGCTGGGCAGTTGTGCCATTGGTGAGGTTTTCATTGTGGCTGTTCTAACCTAAGAAATCAGGAGGTGGAACCAGGAATTGTTAGGCACTGCAACCCTGGCTGAACTCAGAGAAAGAATCTCCAGGACACTGTGGGAGCTCCCCGGGCTGGGCTCAGGTTCCCGCTGGGACTCTGCAGCAGGCTGGGCTCCAACTGGCATCAGCAGCAGCTGCAAACACCTCTGGGCATCTCCATTTTCTTCTGCTTCCTCTTTCTCCCGGGGGATTTTTTCGTTTCATTCCACACTCCAGAGGCAATTTCTGTGCTGGCCTCTGTCAGCTGATTCTATTTCAAGAGCACCAGCAACAGGGCTGTGTTTGAGCGCTGTGAATGAGGCCTGTATGGCTTTCATTCTCCTCGAATTAGTGCCCAGGGACTTGTGAGCATTTCAATCTCTGCTAATCATGATGCCTGTGACAAAAATACTGAGTTCACTGTCACGAAAGCACCGTGGGTAGTGCTGATCGAAAGAGGCAATTGCGGTTTTCTGATAAAATTCAGGTGGCAACCAGAAGAGGGGCAAGAGCAGCCGTGATCTCCAGTTCCCAAGGCAAAGGCAACAACAGCCCCGTGCTGTCAGCTCAGGGGGAGTAAAACGGTGCTGAGAGCAGCGCTGGAAGCCGATCCTTCCTTTCTCTGAAGGCTGGCTCAGGGCAGCACAGCCGGGCCCTGAGGAATCGGGGCTGTTTGGGGGTGATGGTTGCTCTGCTCCAGAATTCACCTGGAAAAAGCCCTTGGGAAGCCGAGGCGGGAGCGGGCGGGAAGGGCCGGCGCTGCTGCTGCTCGTGCTCGGGAGCCCCGGCCGGGCCGGGCCGGCGCCCGCTGCGCTGCGGCTCCTGCTGCTGCCAGAGCCGGGCGGGACTCGGGGACAGGGAACGGGCCCGGGGGACAGCAAAGGCTCGGGGGCTGCAGGGATGTTCGCGCTCGGGCCAGCGCCGGCACAGAGCTTCGGCCTCGGCATTAACCCCGAGGGAACCGCTGGGGAAAGGCTCCGGTTCAGCCTTTCTGTGCTCGTTGCTGTGAAGTGCCCGAAATAAAAGGAGAACAAGCAGGGCCTGACCCCTTCTCCTTGGGAGGAGCCCCGTGCCTGGGGCCGTGAGGGGCAGTGAGGGGCCATGAGGGGTGTGGATACAAATATGCATCTAGCAAGAATTTCTCTTGCTTCTTTCCAGTCCCGTGAGATATTTTTCTTTCTCACAGAAGATATTAGTAGAGTTCTATAAACTATGAACACCTGCGACCTTGCAAAGCTTTGTTTATAGTACAGTAGAAAAATATTTTGACAATGGATGTTTTAGGATTTTAGTCAATCACCCCAAGGGGTGGCTGATCCTTTGTCCCATTAGACTATGAAGAAAAAAGTCTCTAAGAGAGTTGTAAAATAATTAAATAAAGGAATCTTGCTGCACAATTCCTGCCTGCTGGATCTTCTCTCCTCCCTACCACTGCGGGATACCGTGATAGAGGGGCCGTGAGGGGCATTGAGGGGCTGTGAGGGGCTGTGAGGAGTCTCAGCCCTGGCAGGAGGGGGTCCCGCCATGTCTCCGGGGCAGGGCAGCCGTGAAGGCAGCCGTGGCAGCAGAGTGGGCTTGGGGCACCTCTGGGAGGGGATGAGACCCTTTCCCAGCTCCAAACCACACCAAAACATCCATAAATGGGACTTTCCATCTTTAGAATCCACAGGCAACTTGGAAGTAACTGTACAGCTCAATCCCACTGTGAGAAGGAAGGAAATCTTCCCAGTGAAGTGACATCCAGCCATTATTAATAATGTGTAAGATTTAAAAGTATAACACAAATAAATAATTCTAATAAATAATAGTAACCACAATAACAATAAATAAATCTCCAAATCCCAACACACACAGCACTGCAGCAAAAGAATGAACCTCATTTTCCTTTACTGCCTCAAGGCTCATGAGAAATAATCCCATTAACTTTCTCTTCCTCCTCCAGATAAACGAGGCCATTTTTGGTGTTTAATACAAGCTACAACTGAGGGCAGAGTGAAGAACAGGGAGCCATCTCCACTTGCCATGTCAAACCCCGCAGGTCATAGACAGCTGTTGTGGCACAATCCCTTATCACCAAAAGGCACAACACTGTCAAGTTCTGTCCGTGTGATGCTTTGCTTCTACAAAAGAAAGCTCCTGGTTCAGGGTCACCTTCACTGCTCAACCAGACATCTTGAGATCTAAAAAAGTGCTTTCCCTAATGCCAGAGTGTAAGAAATCAAGTTTATTCTTTTCTGCTGCACTCACAAGCTACTCATTAAATAGCTGGTGTCTGCAAAACATCCCAACCGATGCACTGATCAGGGTTCTGAGTGCACATTGCCCTGAACAGGCTCATCAGGGAATGAAAACAATTTTACAATTAATTCATTGTACACAGGAGTGGCTCAGGATCATGTTCTTTGGGCACTTTTCCCTCATATTCTTTGGGCACTTTTCCCACTCCTGCCATTATTGCTACCTAAGCTCACTGCATCTGCAAAGTAACAAAAACTCCTTAGTTTGTGTATTTAATGATACTGTGTTAGTAATAAACCTCACAGCCAAACATGGAGAATTAGTGAATATCAATACCTGTTTCATTGTATATTGAAAACACATTCATATCAAGCAAGTCGGTGTGAAGCCATGTGGTGAGGATAATTCTGGCAAGAACAGCCATTTTTACACACCTGTGTTCTGTCAGAAGCACAGACTTACAATTCCTCCTGCACCTGGATCAGAGGGAAGAGCCTGGTTCTCCGGGACACATTCCATGGGGCCTGGAGCAGCAGTCCAGTGCCAGCGATCCAGGGACCCCAGGGTACAGTGGTGGCAAAGGGCGTTTTGCAGCAGCTCTGAAGGGTCTGGGAAAGCAGAACTCCTGCAACATGATCTGGGCTGGTCTGTAAAATATCGTTCTGATTCACAGAGGTCGACTGAACAGCAGGACACTGCTAAGAAAGCATTCCTTTATCACAGGGTGATCCGCCTTGCATGCGACCGCCTCAGCAGTTTTCTCACGAGTTCCTGTATCCTTTACACCACGAGACTCCCTGAATTCCCCCCAGAGTCCTGCCCGCTCCGTACCTCATCCACACGCACTGTCCACTGTCCGGAACCACAGCTCCTTTCGGGGGTCAGTTCCATGTGAGCAGTTCTTGATACCAGGAACCCACCGAAGCTGCTCACTCACTCCCCTCTGCAGCCGGACAGAGGAGAGAAAATTTTACAGAGGGTTCATGGGTTGAGATAAGGACCAGAAGAGATCACTCATCAAAGACCTTCAAGGGTGAAACAGGCTCGACTTAGAAATATAAAGTGAGTTTATTACTAACATAATCAGAGCAGGATAATGAGAAGTAAAATAAGCCCTTAAAAAAAAAACACCTTCTCCCCAACCTCCCTCCTTCCCAGCTCTACCTCCTCCCCCAGCAGTGCAAGGAGATGGGAATGGGGGTTATGGTCAGTTCATCAGCCGTGGCTTTTCCTGCTGCTCAGGAAGAGGAGTCAGTGCCCTGCTACGCCATGGGCTCCCTCCCACAGAACACTGTTCTCCGTGAACTTCTCCAATGTGAGTCCATCTCACAAGCAACAGTTGCCCTCAAACTGCTGCAGCGTGGGTCACTCTGCCACAGGGTCAGTCCTCCAAGGACAGGCTGCTCCAGCCTGGGAGCAGGGCCCCTCTCTTTTTGGGTCTCCCACAGGGTCACAGCCTCATCCCAGGCATCCCCCTGCTCTGGTGTGGGTTCCTCCTCCAGGGGCTGTGGGTGGATCTCTGCATCCCTGTGGATCTCCAGGGGCTGTGGGTGGATCTCTGCATCCCCATGGATCTCCAGGGACTGTGGGTGGATCTCTGCATCCCCATGGATCTCCAGGGGCTACGAGTGGATCTCTGCATCCCCCATGGATTTCCAGAGGCTGTGGGTGGATCTCTGCATCCCCCATGTATGGCAGCTGGTGTGGGGTCAGTAGCTCCGACCAAGGAAGCTGTGACCAGTCTGGAGAGATGGTCCCAAAAGAGATTGTCTTCCCGAGGCCCAGTGTCTTCCCTCAGCTGCTAGCTGGAGGGCCCGTGCAGAGGCTGTCAGCTCTTTAGTGATTGTCAGCTTGTGATTTGAGCTCAGCTCTGCAGGGCAGCCTCCAATCCAGACCAGGGAGAGAGAGACGAGAGGCCCATATAGCTGTTCTGCACAAGGTAGCTTTATTAGTCCGGTGAAGGGGAGGCCAGGGACAAGCTCGCTCTGCCCTCACAGGGGCAGGGGGCTAGCTCTTATAGGGATACAGGGGGTGGGTGTCAGAAGGTAAGGGCCAAGGGGTTACAAAGGATCTGCATAGGGTCTCCCAGAGGATTCTGGGTTTGTCTTCTTCTTGCCGTAACTGCAAAGTAGCTGCCTTTCCAACGGAGTTCTGCTGGGAGGTTAAGCACTCTCCTTATCTCAGCAGACATCCTTCCAGGGCGGGGGCTGGGCATACCCCACAACTCCCCCTTCTGTATTTATTAAAAAGGCATTCCCAGCAGCCTTTCTGCAGCAATGTAGGAGGCATGAGAACATAAGTAACACGATGATAATTACAATGAATACCCACAAAACTCCCTTAATCAAAGATGCAATCCATCCCGTTATTCCCCATCGTCCAAAAAGGTCATTGACCCAGTCTAGGCTCGTATCTACTTTTAGGTCTTTTACTAGTCCTTGTAGTCTCTGGATGTTCACCTGGATGGATATTGAGTGTGAAGAAATATTGAAGCAGCACATCCCTTCAAAGTCTTGGCAGCCATGTCCGTGGGCAAGCAGTAGGTAGTCTATTGCTGCTCGATTCTGTAGGGTTGAGTGTCTGGTAGTCTCCTCATCTTTCACTCAAGGTGGCAGATGTCGCATTGGCCTGTTTGCTTAGCCAGCACCCTAGGTGACTGATATCCCCAAGGGCTTTGAGTGCAGCTAACCAAGGAGTGAACACTGAAACTGCGACCTGTTCAGCCTTATTCCAATTGTAAATGCGGCTGTCTGTCACAGCTTTCATCAAACTCAGCAAAGGATCTCTTTTGACATGTTGATATGTTTGTTTGTCTCCAATTATGTAATAATTGGAGATTTGGGGTGTGGGTAGAAAGCTTGCCAAGGCTACAGGGGCCTCCTTGGAGATGTGAGGGAACCCCGGCCCATACTCTGTCACCACAAAGGAACACTCCCTGGGGTAACACTTTTGGGTGGAGAGTGGACACAGAGAGTACGTGACTGGTGTAATTGCACCAGTCCTGACTATTATAGGCTTTGTTAATTGGTGATATGTCTCTTCTGTATGTGTTTTTTGCCTGGTCAATTCCTGGCCAACGTTGGCTTTGCTGTCTAAAATAAAATTTGACCCAATATGTTGCTTTGGAGGACCCCAGCAGGTTCAGTTCTTGGGGTTCATCTCGAGCGTTTGGCAGAATCTTTGTCCACTCATCCCAAGTGTCTACTGGGTTGGGACTCTTACCTGCAAAGGAGCTCTGGGTTAGTGATGGGCCAATCATCTGCTACTAGAGGAATTCCTACCAGACACGTAGAGAGTGGGTTGTCTACACTGCCCATGAACAGGCACAGATTGTCTTGATTGAGTGTCTTTGCTAGGGTCACCCAAATATTATGGCTAGGCTGTGGGACAAGCCAGCTGAAGCCATGTGATACAGCGAAGAGAGTGTCCAGGCAGCGGTGAGGACAGCATCAACATAGATAAATTTCATCTTTGGACAGGGATGGGGCTTCTGAGAGGGAATATAAGTGAGATTTGTTAGCTTTGTGGTGAGAGGGGAGGTTTTAGGTTTTAAGGAGGTTTGATGCGGGAGGTAAACGAACATTAACAAATATCACCCCCTGGTGCGGTTGGAGACACCAGGTCTGGGAAAAGATTGATGAGAGACTCAAAGAATGAGGACCTAATTAACACCAAAGGCAAAGGGATCAATAACCAATAGGAAATTGAATACTAAGAATTGTGTCATTTAAGATCAATGAACATGAATTTCTTTGGATTTTGTCTGTATAAAGGTGTGAAAGGTCTAGTAAAGAACCATGTGTGATGGAATGCTTTTCACTGCACAACCTGGGCATGAGTGGATGGAATGATTTCTATTGCACATACTGGCCAGAATAACATCCTGGCCAGAATAAATTAATGCCTAAATTCTCTGACACTGAAGAGATGTTGTTGGAGAGTTTCTGTTTTTCATGCAGTTTCGGTGACAGTCCCACTGAAGTCAATCACCAACACAGGCTCCTCATGGACTCCTTGGAGGAGAGAATTGGAGGCCATGATTGCAGAAACTGCTCAAACACTCAGTGTGGAAAGCAGAAAGTTCTTTAAAAAAAGTGAAGTAACTCGAAGCATTAATGAGCCCCAGTGAGTGTTGTTACTGACAAAGGCTCTCAATGGACTCATTACAGCAGATAATTGGGGGCCAGGATTGCACAAAGCTCTCAGAGACTCCCAGGCAAAAGCCAAAGCCAAAGTCCTTTGAAAAACCTGCATTCCCTGGGAGCATTGAGCCCCCCAGGGCCATTCCTGACCAAGGCTCCCCAGGGACTCGTTGCAGCAGATCCCTGAGGCCAGGAGTGCAGGGAGGCAGAGGCTCTGTGCAGGCAGCTCAGATGCTGAGCAAAGCCTGGGCTGGGTGGGGGCAGCAGAAAGGCCAAGGCCTGAGCCCCAGCTACAGAGAAGGCAGATCCTGTCCCTCACCCGCGCCTTACTCAGGGCTCTGCTGGGGGCACTGGGATGTGGGGGGATGCTGAGGGCAGGACAAGGGGCTGACAGTGCCCAGCCTTGCTGGGGCTGTGCCAGGAGGCCCCAGTGCCTCAGCGCAAGGTGTCTCCTCCCAGCCCTTGGTGGCACAGACGCTGCTGTGCCCCAGGGCAGCGAGACTTGGCTTCTCCTGGGCACTGCCAGCCCTGCCAGGGACCTTGGTCATGTCCAGCACAGCTTGTTCTGCACTGTCCCACAGCTGCTGCTGTGTCCCTGCAGATTGCACACTTGCATCTCGCTGCCCCACCAGCTCTGCCCTGCCACTGCCAGCCCTGGCCTGAGCTGTGCCCAGCCTCACCCTCTGTGCCTTGGACACACACACATGCCCTGAGCTCATCCTCCCTCTGGATGCTTCTTCTGCCACAGCGCTGCCCTGGGAGGGACATTTCCTCCTCCTCATGCCCAGTGTTGCCCTGCCCAGCTGCTCTGTGGGGCAGTGCGTGTCTCTCCTGCTGTTCCCTCCCTCCCAGGAAAGCTGCACCATGTGGGGCACGGCCCTTCCAGCAGCTTCCCAACCCCTCAACCTTGTTGGGCCCTTTCCCTGAGCAGACAGCAGCAGCATCTCCGTGCTCTGCCCAGCATGCTCCTTTTGTCACCAAACTGCGGGAAAATAGAAACTGTCCAACACCATCTTTGATGTGTCAGAGAATCAGGCCCTGTGGAAGCAACGAGCCCTTGGGACACAGGAGGATCTCGTGTAACCCAGGGTCAGTTCTGACACTGCAGATCCAAAGAGATCCTTGTGACACTCTGGGGCCCTGTGGAACCCTTCTGCCCTGGTCTCTGAACCATGGAGAATCTTGTGACACTGTGGGGCCTTATGCAGCCGTGGAGACCATTGTGACACTGTGGGGCCTTATGCAGCCATGGAGACCATTGTGACACTGTGGGACCTCATGGAACCAAGGAGACCATAGTTACACTGTGGGCCCCATGGAACCATGGAGATCATTGTGAAACTGTGGGGGCCATGGAACCAAGGGACCATTATGACGTTGTGGGGCCTCATGGACTCAAGGGACCATTACGACACTGTGGAGCCGCATGTAATGAAGGGTCCATTCTGACACTGCAGAACCAAGGACACCACGGTTACACTGCAGGGCCCCATGAAACCATGGGACCATTGGGACACCCTGTGGCCTCATTCTCTTGAATTTCAACAGATCTGAGGGATGGCAGGACCTGCAGGCAGCACTGAAGGATTCTGGGGCGAACCTTTGATCCCTGGTCCAGAGAAAATCAGAGAAAGACTCCAGTAAGATAAAGGCACTCTTTACTTTCCTTTGCTTTTCTTTAATTTTGCTTTACTTTAATTTATAGGTGCAAAGTGCTAGCCTGCCTGTAATGGTAGTGATGATTGTTGCCTGTAAGGTGCAGCAAAAGCTTTGCAGGGTTTGGTTCAAGGTCCCCAAGGTTGGAACCGGGAAGTGTTCGAGTCCCTTCTGAGAGAAGGGGTTGAGTCTTTGTGCCATGACTGCCTGGTATCCATGGCACAAGTGTGTTCTGGTGATGCCTGTGAGAGCCACCTAAAACACAGAGACTGGACAAAATAAGAGAATAAAGGTAGGTATTTATTTGAAGGGCCTTCAAAGTTACACCCTGGGCAGTCAAAAGGCTAGACCCAAGATGGACCCTGGGTCAGGGGTGCTTCAAACTTTAATGAGTTTGGTTCATTTGCATATTAGGGTTAATTCTCCAAATATAACCTCAGTTCATGATGTAATTACCCCAAGTTTGCCCCCGCTTCAGAGGCTTTTCGTTTACACATTTTGTGGCCTGGTGTCCTTGATGTGGAAACCTAGTGTCGCGATAGAGGGGAAACCCAGACGCTCAATATGAGTGATCAGCAGGAATCCGATTTATTGATTGCACCAGAACTCCTTATATACTAACAATAATAGGCTTTATGCATATTCGTAACGGCGCATTCTAAGTGGTTCACGTCGACTAAGCTGATCCTAAACCCCTCCTTAGTCCCCCTTTCGTGGTCAGCAGTTCTGCCTTTTTCTCTGGCCTTCTAACCACAGATGTCTATTGTTATGCTGCCAAAACCTAACCTTGCTGGCTCTGCAAATAAACCCATAGTTCAGCCGTAAGACTCAATGGTGCTTCAGTTACTGAGCAAGATACATGTAATATTCTGTAACTTGAGTTGTTACACAGGATGTGTGGTGCATTGTCTTATGAGACCTTGCTCAGCTAGCTGCAAGGGCCTATGTGCCCGTTCTCACGTAGCCAGCTTCTCAGATCAGTAAGCTGCAAAGAATCTGCTAACGGAACCCCAATAAGGCAAGTGTGGAAAGGGTCAGAAGGCGTTGCTAAGGATAAGCAAAAAGAATCTTGGCCTGTTTGATTAACCCAGGTAATCCACATGTTCTTTTGGTGGTCTATAGCACTAACATGATGTGGATCGGTAGCGTGCACGGTTATCAGCAATGTTGCAAGCACTAAAGCTATGGCACATGCGTTCCCACTCATGAGTACGCACCACCCATTGGCGTGGTATCTTAATGCCATCTCTGCAAACTCTATGCACTTTTGCGGATTTAAGCTGTAAGCGAATGCGAGCAACGTTATGATTAATTCGATAGCGAAACTCAGCAATAGCTCGTTGTTCTACTGACTCATAAAGAGTAAGACCCTGAAAATTGGTAAACCAGTTTCCCGTTCTAAAGCTCTCTGTAACGTGTCACGTCGCCAAGTTCCCTCACAATTAATACACCATGCTCCCCCTAACAGAAGTGTCTGATGAACCCACCACTCTTTGTTACAACCCCCACATCGGAGAAGAAACCATGCAAAATGCCCTGGCTTCCCGCAAACACCACAGGTTCGACAATGAAGTTTCCCTGGATAATACTGTTCAAGGGCGCCCACTAGCTGTTCTGCTTCCTCCCAGGATTCAAAGTGCCTAAATCGGGTAGGCACGATGTTTGCAAGAGGTGCGATCACCGGATCAGCTACTAGATGTAGCCGAAGCAGACTCAGCTCCGGAAGGTGGTATTGTGGAGGCTCCAGGCTTGAGCGGTGTTGGTTTGACCCAGCGGCTGGGTATCCACTGTGGACCTGTAGGAGTAAGCACACAAACATAGCCACGACCAAAATATAACACTTCTGCAGGGCCTTTCCATTCCCCAGTAGCCATGTCCTTAAAGTGAACATAGCTTCTAGTTCCCCTTTGAGCTGGTGGAGCCCCTTCTTTATGTTTTATTGCAGGGGGCTCCTTTTCCTCACCAAAAATACAAAGATGGTTTAATACAAACAAAGCTTTTGCTACTCTTTCTTTTGGGTCTATAATATCTTTAAACTTCTCTAAATATCTCTTTACAGTCCCATTAGCTCTCTCTACAATAGCTTGCCCAGTAGGTGAGTGTGGGATTCCCGTGGTGGGACTGATGTTCCATGTTTGCAGGAACGTTTGAATGGTCTTGCTAACATAAGCAGGGCCGTTGTCCGTCTTAATGGCTTTCGGGACTCCCATCCCTGCAAAGCAACTACTTAAATGTCTGCGCACGTCTCTAGCCTTTTCACCTGGCTGTGGCATAGCCCAAACGAAATGACTATAGGTATCAATAGAGACGCGGAGATATTTCAGGCGGCCTAATGCTGGAACATGTGTAACATCCATCTGCCAAAGTTCATTGGCTTTAAGTCCTCTGGGATTAACTCCACAGCCTATTCCAATTCCACTATTATGGAAACTGTACACCGGACAGGCCTTAACAATTGCTTGCGCTTCGGCTATGGAAATGCCGTAGCTTCGTGCAAGTCCTTTAGCATTCTGATGGAAGGTGGCTTGAGCCTCTCTCGCCTGTTGGTGAACCGGTAGTGGGGGCTGGACGATTCCTGCCACTAGCTGATCAGCCCGGTCATTTCCTTCCCCTAGGCCGTCTGTGCTCATGTGGCTTCTAATATGTAGCACTGCATATGCTTCAGTTCGTTTAGCAATTGCTATTTGCATGCTGATAAGGAGTGCTACCAGTCTCTGATTTTTGATGTCACGCAGTGCTGCATCCTCAATGCGATTCGCAACCCCTACTACATATAAAGAATCTGAAACAATATTGAGGCATGTCCTTCCATCACACCAAGGCCCAAGCAACAGCATAAAGTTCTAATGTTTGTAATGAATCCTCTGGTGTTGCTTTTAGAATCCGGTGCCTCCAAGTGTTATCATCTTTCCACGTGACCGCTGCTTTCCGTGACTTTCTTCCAGCATCAGTGAACACAGTAAGCGCATTATCCAGTGGTTCTTGAGCTCTTTTTGGTTTAGAAATCCACCCATGGTTAGTCATCCAGGCTAACACAGGTGTTGGTAGTGGCTTTGCTACCAAATTAGGTCCTTCACTCAAGAGGGCTCGCTGCAGCTCCGGTGAGTTAAGCAGGAACCATTCTAGATCCGTGGGCGATATAGGTATCCAGATCGTCCCTGGATCTGTTCCATCCACCTGCAAAATTCTGATGCGCGCCTTTTGAATTAAGTCTGCTAAAGTTGCCACTTTCTCTTGAATTGTCCTTCTAGGCTGCAATGGTGGTGCAATCCATTCTAGGACCCTAATATCCTTGGGTGGCTCCCCCATTTCTGTTAATTTGCATTGGGTAATTGCAGCGAGCAGATACTGTGGGCCACAAATGATTGTAATGTCCAAAGGTAATGCAGGATCACGTCTTGAAGTGAGGCCTGTAGTGATCTGCTCTGCAATAGTCTGTAGCACAGCCTTCTGTTCAGGTGTCAGTGTAACTGACTGTGCAGGGTTGGTGCCTTTCAAAAGTGGACGAAGCTCATTTAGCAGTTCATTAGGAATGCCAACTACAGGGCGAAGCCACTGCAGATCTCCCATAAGTTTCTGCACATCATGTAGGTTACGAATGTCTGTATGAATGGTAAGCTTTTGAGGTTGGATAGTGTTGTCAGTGATTTTCCAACCTAGATAAATCCACGGAGCTGAAGTTTGAATTTTCTCAGGAGCTATGTGCAGGCTCCGATCATTCAAAGTCCTGTGCAGTATATCCTTTTGCTGCGTGGTGAACGGATTTTCTTGCGCTAACAAGATGTCATCCATGTAATGATAAATGATGGTATCTGGAAACATTTTCCAAATGGGCTGCAGTGCTGAATCAACATAAAGTTGACAAAGGGTAGGTGAGTTGCGCATACCCTGAGGAAGCACTGTCCATTCAAAGCGTTGAGCAGGTGCTCCTCTGTTTTAATGGCTGGCAGAGTAAATGCAAATCTCGGCTTGTCATCTTCATGCAGGGAAATGGTGAAAAAACAGTCCTTGAGGTCGACTATTAGCAGCGACTACCCTGCTGGTAGCATTGAAGGATTTGGTAGGCCTGGTTGAAGGGCCCCCATATCATGCATTTGTCGATTAACAGCTCGTAAATCATGCAACAGTCTATATTTCCCTGATTTCTTTTGAATGACAAAAATTGGAGTATTCCAGGGACTTGTAGAAAGTCGTAAATGTCCTTGATTAAATTGCTCTTGAACCAGAATATGTGCTTGTTCAAGACTTTCCCGCTTTAGGGACCATTGCTCAACCCAAATCGGCTGTTCTGTCTTCCACCAAATAGGGATGGGGAAAGTCCAAGCAATGGCCACTCCTAAAAATTTTGGTCTGTGGTAAGAACCATGCCCATTTGAGCGAGTATGTCTTATCCCACCAGAGCAGCAACACCAAGTGGCAATGGGATGATAGACACACTGCAATTTACCACTTGATCAGCTATAGTCCATTGCAATGGAGGGGACTTGCGAGCGAGGGTAAGTCCTCCCACTCCAGTGACTGTAGCGTCAGATTCAAAGGTAGGCCAATGCTGAGGCCAGTGGTGACTGCTGATGATGGATACATCAGTGCCAGTGTCCAAGAGTGCTGTCAGGGTAACAGTCTCTTCTCGGTATGTTACTGTCACCATGCGATGTGGCCAACTTTTCAAGCTCACAGTGAGCATGGCTGCCAGCCCTGTGGATCCGAAGGCTCCCTCACCCCTGGGGTCGGAGTGTATGGGTGATAGTCCTTCAGTGAGAACCGGCAAAGGCACCAATTGGGCTAGTCGAGTGCCCTTTTCTATGAACATTGGTGGAAAAAGAGTCTGTACCATGATTTGAATTTCTCCAGTATAATCCGCATCAATTAGTCCTGTAAGTATTTGTAATCCTTCCATAGTAGCTGATGAGCGTCCAATTAAAAGTGCTCCGACAGCTTTCCCATTTATAACTATAGGTCCTTTAATCCCGGTGGGGACACGCTGCGGTCGATTGTCTATAAGAGTACAGTTTATTGACATTGCCAGGTCCAATCCGAGGCTCCCCCAGGTTGCAGGTTGGAGATGAAAGTGCTGGTCAGAGTCGGTAGAGGCACGCAGGTGTTGACTTCCTGGGTCGCTGGGTATGCTGCTGCTTTTGGTGTCATCGCGGGGCGGGCCTTCCCGCTCGGCTTCCCGTTTCCCGACCTCCGGCAGGCAGTGCTGGCATGGGTGTCCGATCGGCAATGCTGACACCAGACGTTACCGGCATTGCAATCCCGTCTCATGTGACCGGAGACTCCACAGCGAAAACATCGCAGTCGGGTGGTCTGTCGTCGAGACCCACTCCGGTGATTTTGCAAAGGTGCAAGGGCAGCTAAAACCTGACTCTGATTTGCCTCAATCTGCCTCTGAGCTACCTCAGCCTGCTGTTTCATCCCTATTCCCAGTTCCTTTCCAAGTTCCTTTATTGCATTAACAATCATAGCTTGGGGACCTACAGGGACCTGTGACATTCTCTCTAGTGCCTCCTCAATAGTCCAAGTAGCAGGCAGAGTAACTAACACACTACGTGCAGTGGGGTTACAATTCTGGATAGCACATTGTTTAATCAGAATACCATGCATATAGTCTGGAAGCCCAGTTGCTAAAACAGCATTTGCTACGCGATCTATAAAGGTACCAAATGGCTCATCTCTTCCCTGTTTGATACTCATATATGATGGTAATCCCCCTGGTTGCTTAATCTCATCTATTGCTCGTCGTGCTAAATTCATGCTTTCCCGAACCTTATCAGGACCTATGAGAGCCTGTGCTTCTGTCCGGGTGTAATTTCCCAGACCCATTAATTCCTCTAAAGTTACCCCATGTAAAGGATCTCCTGCTCCCCTCTGCATTGCTACCGACTGCTGGCATAAAGTCTGCCAGTAAGCTCCAAACAGCATACGCTGGTGCTGTGTTAGTATTAGCTTAGTGATATTTTTAACATCATTCAGTAGCAAGAGCATAGAGCCCCACAAAAAATCAAGCATTTGACGAGTTGGTTCCCCTTTTAACCCAGATTCATTAACAGTGGCTCGCAGTTGGGTAAGCACTTTCCAATCTAAAGGTCTGATATTAACAGTAATCTGTCCTTGAGCATAGCAGGTGAAAATTCTACTGGAAAAGCCTGTACAAACTCTCTGGCAGAATCTATGTCTCCCTCAGCAGCAGTATTTTTAGCAACCTCTCTCCAAAATTCCTCTCGTTCCTGCGCTATCTCTTGAATTCCTGAGTCTGTGTTTGCACTAAGCGAACTATTAGCTTGCTCAGAAGGGAGAGAAAGTGCTGCCAACCGGCTCTCAGGCGGCAGCGGTTGAGGGGGGCTGTGGGGGATTGCTCAAACGGTGGAGCTGTAGGCAATAACTCATGCTCTAATGATGCAGAGGGGGCACTAACAGCTTGGGGGGATGCGGGAGGCGAAAACACAGAATCTGAGACTACTTTTCCTGTCTGTATAGTAAAAGTATTCATAGTAGGGGGTAACAGGCAGCTATCACCCATGTCCTTCTCCCGAGTAAGCGGCATTCCTAAGCGCTGCGCAGCGGCTGCTGCAGCCTTCTGCTCTGCCTCATACTGTGCCAAAGCATTACTCACTGCCCGCCACGGTTTCGTCATCTTTTTAGCCACCTTATCATCCTGCGTAGCTGCATCAAATATCTTATCCCCAAACACTTTCCATTGCTCCCTCTCAAAAACTTCATTCGGATCAATAAAACAACCCTTGGCAACCCCATAATCTAAAAGTCCAGGGAGATCCTTTTTACAATCTATCCCTGGTGTGCTCCGCTTTTCTAAAAAGCACCGGAGCAAATCATACACCGCTTGTCTATTAGCCATACCTAAACGTCAGCGCGCTGTTGCAGCCTTTGCAAGACCCGGCGGTGCGTGGCCAGCAGGACTCCTCTGTAGGTTGTCCTGAGCTCGGTGGTGTGGACTATTCACCACCTCTGTAGCCTCCCGAGCTGATTACGGGACCGACGCAGACTCTCCATCGTGCCGTGGCCACAGGTTGTCCACCTCTATGGTCCCTATTCCCCGCAGGCTGATGGACGTAGGCTATCCGCCTCTACGGTCCCTTTTTCCATCCTCTGTTCGGGCGCCAGAATGTCGCGATAGAGGGAAAACCCAGACGCTCAATATGAGTGATCAGCAGGAATCCGATTTATTGATTGCACCAGAACTCCTTATATACTAACAATAATAGGCTTTATGCATATTCGTAACGGCGCATTCTAAGTGGTTCACGTCGACTAAGCTGATCCTAAACCCCTCCTTAGACCCCCTTTCGTGGTCAGCAGTTCTGCCTTTTTCCCTGGCCTTCTAACCACAGATGTCCATTGTTTTGCTGCCAAAACCTAACCTTGCTGGCTCTGCAAATAAACCCATAGTTCAGCCGTAAGACTCAATGGTGGTTCAGTTACTGAGCAAGATACATGTAATATTCTGTAACTTCAGTTGTTACACAGGATGTGTGGTGCATTGTCTTATGAGACCTTGCTCAGCTAGCTGCAAGGGCCTATGTGCCCGTTCTCACGTAGCCAGCTTCTCAGATCAGTAAGCTGCAAAGAATCTGTATATCCTGAATCTATATGTCCCTTTTCACGTAACCAATCTCTCACAACCTAGAGAGGTTTGTTATGTCTAACCAGCATGAGCGAACAGCAGCTAACAGGCCACAAGAAACTTCAGTTACACACTAGGCAGTGCAGGGTTTGAAAAATATAAAAGTTAAAACCTAAGGCATCACTGGCAGATTCTGGGATCTTGAGAGCAATCACATCCAGGAGCCAGCACTGGACCTGCACCCTGGTGGGAGCAGCGTGGTACGGATGGGAAACAGGCAGCTGAGTGTGCAGTGGGAACCTCGACCCAGGTCATAGAAGCCCAGGCTTTAGCTTTGAACGCATCAGCACAAAAAGCAGAATGAATGATCATTCCTAGAAATCACTGAAGGAAAAACGGTGAACATATGGACTGATTTGAACTATGGGTTTGGAATAATACATGCCCAGGGAGCCATATGGAAGGAAAGGGCACAGAGGTCTCCACTGAGTACAAAAAGAAATCAGTCACTGTCATGTGTTAGCAAAAGCATAGTCTCGGAAGTGATGTTCTTGCAAAGGGGTGCTTACAGCTTCCTCTGTGACCTGATAGAGCCTATCAGCTGGCCAGTTTGAATATGGACAATTCTTTAAGTCACTTAAAATTGTGACCGCCTCTGTGATACACACTTAAGAATAGACAAACTCCGGGCAGAGCTCTATCCTGTTTCTGGCGCTGGTACAGGTGGCTGTGGGCCCTGTGCGGGGCCGGCAGGCCCGGCCCAGGCCCTGCTCAGGCCAGGCCAGGCCGGGCCACAACCATCCTGGAGCCGAAGGGCCCTGTTCCACCCGCGGAACCCCCCCCACAACCCTGCTATGTGCAGATGGAGCGGCCCAGCTCCCCCTCTCCAGTGCGGCCAAGATTCAGCTAAAGCTGCCCAGCTGTCCGGCAAAAGATCATGTGACCAACAGCGATAAGTGAAATTCCAGCTGAAAGGCCGAGGTGAGATTAACCCTTTTTTGTGCTATGAAGAGCTGAAAACCTGAGGGAAGAGAAAGAGGAGATGCTTAAAGCTGAAATTCTGTTGGAAAGCTATGATATATCAGAGTACCCATTGTAATTTCACAAAGGCATGGGGGGTGGAGCCTTCAACTCGTACTTGTGAGTAAAAGCATCTGCACTGAGATAGGCAGATGCTGAAGCACCTGTAATTTCATGAGAAGTTTGAACAGGGAGAGATGGAAGCGATGAGGACTTTTGCTCCAAATGGAAAAGGAGAAACCCTCAGTTCCTAGAGATGCTCCCAGAGATAGTCCTAAAGATGAAGATGAGGAGGACTCTTTGCTCCTAGGGAAGGAGAAGGGCCTCTGTACTTAGAGATTAAATGCTCCCAGAGATGGGTGAAGAGAACTTTTGTTTCTGAATGGCTCAACCTTAAAATTGTACCCCAAAAACTTCAAGAGTGGACCCTCGAAAGCAGTTGTGGGAAAAGCTGCAATTTGGGGGGACTCACATGCGAGCAGAGAACCAACCTGGGTGGCTGTCTCGTTGTGATGTTTTCATAGCATAGACAAGAGAGACTTCTCTTTCTAAGTGGACTGAAAAAGGTTATTATGGAAGTGGTGAACAGACTGAACATCTCAAGGGTTGTCTTTTTACACTGTCAGTGGGAGAAGGGAGAAAGGTGGGGCGGGAGGAGAAGTGTTCTGAAGGAGTGGTATGATTTTTTTTTCTTCTTTTAGGTCTGTTAATAAAGTTCTTTATATTCTTTCAAGTTTGCTGCCTGCTTTGCATTTCTCCTAATTCTTCTCTCACAGAAGGTAAACAGTAATGAGTATTTTGGACCAAACCACTACAGTCACCTGCTTCAGAGTGTGCCAAAGCCAAAACAAGTGGCCCTGATGTCCTTGTAAAGCCCATCGGTTTGGAAACTCCCCAGTTAATACAGGGAATCCATTGGCTGACAAAACAGCTCAAGAGGTTGCAAAAAAACCTCTCCTTGCACTAATGCCTAGCAAAAACTTGAATGTTCTGCAACAAAACCCAAATTCTAGTGATCAGGACAGGCAGTCAGCAGCAGCTATGGAAAATCCTAGCAGGTGATTGGTAACCCCGTGTGGGCAGGTAATTGTAGCTCCACAATTAATGTATAATGGAACTAAAGCATCAGGAAACACATGAGGAAATGGAGAATATGGTGGCCAGTTTACAAAGGCATCTAGTAAGCACAAAAATGGGAAAAAATAATAGATCAGTTGTTGAGAAAGAAGTGATTGGTTTTGAAGGAAGAAGGCTGCCTCCAGGGCCCGTTAAATGGGAATAATCACCAGGTGATTTTGGCAAACTGATTTTGCAGAACTGCCCAGGCAGAAGGGGGACTGGCACATTTTGGCATTGGTGGATACTTTTTCTGGTTGTCCAGAAGCTTTCCCATGTGGCACCAACAAGACAAGGGAAGTCTTGGAAGTTTTGCTGAAATGAATATTTAATAGCAGTGAGACTAACTCTTGTAAGCCTTAAAAGGTGCATGGTTCTCAACAGATCATTGGCGCTGGACTCGCCTGTACATCCTTTCCAACCAGGAGATCCGGTGTGCATCAGAACCTGGAATTTTGGAACAATCCAGCCAAAGTGGAAGGGACCACATCAAGTCCTCCTGGTAACCTACCCTGCACTCAAGGTAGAAGGAATCAAACTTGGGGCTCATCACATGTGGGTAAAACCAGCGAGCACACATTAAACACAGCAGAAACAAGACTGACACCGTGGAGTTTGGGATTTTTACATAAATCCTGTTGGTTTAGGTATCAAATATGATTTTCTAAGGGGATACTATTTATTGGATCTAGATGAAGATGATCAATAATTGTGTATCTATAATAATAATAGAAACAATGTTCCTAACTTCTGGGAAGGGAAATGTGGTTTTCAAAGTCACTGCAAGATTTTGGCAGATTACAGAATGTAACCCTTATAACAGCTTGTTTGCCAACACCAACCTCTGCAGAAAATCCAGTTCCGTGGGGAGCTTCAGTCAGCAATTTGACAAAAATCTGGGAACGCGTGTGGGAAGGAAATAGCACCCAGGGCACCTGGACAGGGATGGAAGAATATTCCTTACCATGGACACATCTGAACAATACTGCTGAGAATTGTAACATTTCCAAACTGGATCTGGAAATTACCTCAGGAAATATTTATCAGCTGACAGATTGCTTTGATATCCCCTGGGGCTGTCAAATTCCAGCAGTATGGAATGGGCCTCAGACAGGCCACTGGGAATACTTCCAGGCAGTTGGGTGTCTGGGCTGGGAAGGGAGCCCAGGCTTCCCACAGGACCCCTTAGAGGTGGGTATCAAATATCCTGATTTAATAGGGTAAAGGCCAAAGGATCCCAGGACAAAGGAAAAGTGGGATTGCCCTTGGACAGACACTTGAGCTGTTTGGAATCCTGAGGTGGCTCCTGGCTGTGGCCCAGGCTCTAAGGCTGGGCTGTGTTTGTTGAAATGATTCTGCCTTTCTCAGTGACACCTGGGCTCACCCAACAAGCAACGAGAGTTGGAGAGACATGGACTGTCAGCAGGACATGGTCAGATCTTAGGAGGCACAGGATGGGTGGGAAGTGATGGAATTTGGAGCACACGTTTGCACCTGGGAGAATCAGGGGCTTCACAGCCCTACAAGGGGGGGAAATTTGCCAGATGAAAAATCATTGGCACCTGGTGGGTTCATACAATGCTTATTCTCCAAAAGCCACTGACCATGGAACCGCACAACACTGATTCTGTAGGCAGCAACCAGCCCAGGTGTGCCAACTTTCACCAGTTCACCGAGCAGTCAGGGCTGGCTTTGGGGTCACTGACCACCAGGGACCCCCAAAGAGACCCCCAGGGCAGAAGAACGGATGTGCAAAGGGGTAGGGGAAATATGCAATGAATTTGGGGAATGATTATCGTGTGTGTGTTTATTGTGGGACAATCTGGGAATGTGTCTGTGAAACACAGTCTGCAAACAGGAACATTCCTGAACTCAGCACGCACGACTTTGGGAGGGGCTCTCCCCTCGTGCATCCAACCCAATAAAGAATGCTGCTGTGTTGTGCTGTGCTAGTGTTAAGGAGGTTTTGTTCAAGTTTTGGTAACACTGCTGTGCCTGTGTCACAGAACCACAGAGCAGCTGTGATGTCAGAAAGGGGCTGTGTGATGTCACGGAGTGGGCTGTGACATCACAGGATATTGGTGGGATGTCACAGAGAGGGCTGGGCCATCCCAGAACAGGTTGTGACAGCACAGAGTGGGTTGTGACATCACAGGGTTGCTGTGTGACATCATAGAGTCTACGGTGACATCATGGAGCTCTGTGACATGACAGAATGGTGCTGTGACATCACAGAGTGGGCTCTGACATCACAGAACGGGGTCTGATATCACAGGTCAGAGGTCAGACATAATCTAGCAGACTATGACATCACAGAGCAATAGTGACATCACAGAGCAGGCTGTGACATCACAGGTACTGGTTTGACATCAGAGGTAAGAGTTGTGACATCTCCAATAAGGCTGTGACATCACAGAGAACTTGTGTGATAGCACAGAGTGGTCATGTGACATCCCAGAACAGGCAGAGTGGGTTGTGACATCACAGGGTGGCTGTATGACATCATAGAGTCAGCTGTGACATCACAGAGCAGCTGTGTGATATCACAGAGAGGACTGTGACATCACAGATGGGTGCTGTGACATCACAGAATGGGTTGTGACATCACAGGGTGGCTGTCTGACATCCCAGGGTGGCTGTCTGACATCCCAGGGAGTTGGATGCCATGGCAACCCACATCAGTTCCAGTTCCCTTGGAAACCAAGCCAGGACCCATTTCTACAGTCAGGGTCCGTGGCCACTTGCCCACAGACCTGTGGCTGCCCTCGGCTGCCATGGCAGCCCTCAGGACAGAGCGGTGCCGGGGCTGGTGCCAGCTACAATTGCAGTGACACTCGCTGATGCCCTCAGGTGCCACGGCAGTGGCCACAGGGACCCATTCCTCACTTTGGTGCCACAGACACCAACGCTTGGCCCCGCTGCCATGGGGATTGGCACGGTCACCTGCACTCAGGGCCCGTGGCCGGGCACTGCTGACATGGACACGGGCACGGAGCCCTGGGCCACAGGCGGCTGCCGTGGCCACCAGCCCAAGGTCCCGTGTCCAGGGCTGGGGGCATGGGAAGGAACCCGTGGAGCCGTGGTGATGCTGGATGGCCATGGGGTGCTGCTGTGGGCTGAGGCAGAGGGAATTTCCTTGCCAGGCCTTTCTCTGGGGCTGTGTTTGGGTCTGTGCTGAGCACAGCGTTGGTCACACAGAGATGGTTTTGTTCTTGCTGAGCTTGCACAGAGCCAAGGCCTTTCCTGCCCCTCGTCCGGCCACGCTGGGGAGGGGCTGGGGGTGTGGGGGGGAACTTGGGAGGGGTCACAGCCAGGACAGGTGACCCCAACTGACCCCAGGCATATCCCAGACCACAGGACATCATGCTCAGTGTATAAAGTGGGGGGAACAAGGAGGAAGGCGGGACATTTGGAGTGAGGGTTTTTGTCTTCCCAGGTAACACTCAGGCAGCACAGGGCCCTGTTTTGCCAGTGGGCAGGGTCAGCACCAGAGACACAGACACCAACTGAAGGAACTGTGTCATTTCCTACAGTTCAAAGCAGCAAAGAATCACAGAAGGAGCAGCTCAGCAATGCCCCCAGTCATCACCACAAAAGATTGCCTGCAGTGATTAACCAAGATCCAGCCCCAGTTACCCTCAGACTTTACCATCACCCAGAGCCACCCATCAGCTGGGGGAAGCTGTCCCAGCCAAGGACTGGAGAGTCACTCCCGGACACTGGGAATTCCTGCAGCTGCCTCCAGCCACAGCTGAGGCTCCAACCCCGCTGGGAGAGGGCCCAGCTTTGGTAGTGCTGAATAAACAAACTGACAGCACTTCTAGTGCGGGAACATCTGCTTTCATC
This sequence comes from Corvus cornix cornix, assembly GCF_000738735.6. NCBI lineage: Eukaryota > Metazoa > Chordata > Aves > Passeriformes > Corvidae > Corvus > Corvus cornix. The sequence continues at coordinate 177,370 of NW_024108688.1, forward strand.
CTCCTCTTGGGTTCCTCCTAAGCCTGGCAAGGGCTCAAGCAGGAACCAAGGGAGCTGACTTTGACCATACAGCCCCAAACAAGGCCAGATGTCAGATTTCAGGGCCTTGTCCGGCTTCTAAAGACAGAAAGGCCAATACATGTTTCACTAATGAGGGGATACATCTATCACAGTGCTAATGATCATGCAAATGTCGTTAATGAGCAGATACAAAGATAACCTTTGGTTGGAAGGTTCATCCAGAGGTCACCTTTGGCTCAGGGCCTGTTGTTCAGGCCTCAGTCAGGCCTCTTGTTCAGGCCTTGGCAATTCAGGGACATGGTTTAGGGCTGGGCTCAACAGTGCTGGGTTAATGGTTGGACTTGGTGAGCTCAGAGGTCGTTTCCAACAGGAATGAGTCTGTAATTCCAGGATTCTGTCTGCTGCATTCAGCCAGGTCCATGGTACCAGCATTGCTTTGCCCAAAAGTCTCCTCTTGCTCAGCTCTTGTGGCCTAAGGCTTCAGCTCCTTCAGCTCCTGGTGCTGAGCTGCTCATGCTGAACGAGACGACTCAGAGAGAAGAATACAGTTCATCCAATTCCTTCTGGCACACGGAGAGGGGAGGCTGTGAAAACAGGAGCATTGTTTGCTGTGGCCTCCTCTGTGCCCTTCACGCCTCTCAGTGCTTTGAAACAGCCAAGAGCTTTCTCCAAGAGTGCAATGAAGCAGCTGTTCCTGCTCCCAGCTCTTGCCCTTCCCAGGCTCTGCACTTGACTGCTTTTGTCCCTCTTGCTGTGCCCTCTGTGCCCCCGGGGCTCGGTGGCTGCTGCCCAGGGCTGTGGAACTGGCACAGATCAAGTGCTTGAGACCCTCCTTTCTCTGCCCTTGGAGCTGCCTGCTCACAGCAGCCTTTGCCACCTGGAAGCTCCACATGGACAGGGAGTGCCTACCTCTGCTCCTTGCACACCCTCCAGGAGCCCAGGGCTGCCATCTCCAGTTCCTGCTGGCACTGAGGGCTCCCAGGTGCCCCAGGCTGCTGTGACACCGCTGCAAACGGGAGGCAACAGTGGCAGGGGCTGTGCTGAAAGTCAGCTCCATTTGCTGCTGCTGCTGCTGCTGCTGCTGTGGGGGTCATTTGTCCAGCCCTGCCCCAGAGTCAGGGATCAGATCCAGGCCCTGCTGCTGCTCCCTCGGGATCAGCCACAGTTTGGGTGTTGCTGTCAGTGCCAGCAGGAGCGGGCGCTGGAGCAGCGGGTGCTGACAGTGCCCCAAGCCCTGGGGCCCGAGGGCTCCCTGGGCTGCGGGGCTGGGAGGGAGCTGCCCCTTGTTCTCACTCTGCCTCACGCAAAGCTGGGCCGCTCACAAGTGGGGCAGCACAGCAAACAGGCAGCCTGCGAGTCTCTTCCAGCCCTGTCTGCTCAGAGATTGGGCCTTGGAGCTTCAGGTGGACAAAGGCAGCTGCTTCTGGTCCCTCTGCATGTCCCCGTGTTCAGCAGTGCTGCTCCACCACTCTGTGCACAGCAACAGGGAAAAGCCTCAGCCCTGCAGGGTCAGGAGCTGCCGGGCTCTGCCTGAGCAGCTCAGCCAGTGGGAAGGGAGCTGCTCCACACGGGAGCAAGGAGCAAAGGACACTCCTTTTTCAGGTTGTGGTTTCAGTTTAAAATTTAGGAAAAAAGCTGAGGGCTGCAGAGCGCCTCTGAATGACACCGTAACCTGGCACAGCAGCCCTGAGACACTGCTGTGGGGCACGGCTGGGCTTGAGGACGGCTCTGTGCCCTGCCAGCTCCGAGCAGGACTGGCAATCTAAACTCTGTCCCACCCCAACTCCCTGAGAAGATGCCCTTCCTTCCTTCTCACCCTGCCAATGAGCTGCACATTCCCTCGGAAATTGTCAGGGCTTTCTTAAAGACACAAAGTCCCACTTCAGGCTTTTTGCTCTGGTTTGGCAGTGGAGAAGGGCAATTCTTCATCCATCAGCTCCAGGCTGCACTGCCTCGGGAACACGGCCCACTCGCCAGCTTTGGCCCACTCGTGGCACTTCTAGAGGAGGAAGAAAGTGCAATGGCACAATTCCAGCCCAAAAGGAAGGAAGAGTGGGACAGACAGAACATCCTGTGCAGATCCAGGCGTTCCACTGGCACTGTGGAGAGTTGGGTTCTTGCCAGTGGCATGTGTGTCCCTGAGTGCAATCTCTTGGCCTGCACCAGAGTCTCACTCACCTGCAAAAGCAGAAAGCTCCGTCGCTGTGCTCGCAAGGGGCTGGTCTGATGCAAAGCTGTCAGAGCCTGAGGGGAGAGCAGGCCCAGCCGTGCCCGGGGCTGAGCCCCAACAGAGCCCTGGCAGAGCCCGGAGCAGCCTCAGCATCGGCAGAGCCCGGCTGCAAGGAGAGAAACCAGAAGCCGCCCGTCAGCTGAAGCCTCCTGTCCCCTTGTCCCAGCCGCCCGCAGTGCCCAGGCCGTGCTGGCCGCGCTCAGAGCTGGGCCCAAAGCTGCCCAGCATTGCTGCCTTTGGGAGCAGAGCAGGAGGGCAGGACATGTGCCCAGCCTGCAGCCAGCCATGGCACATCCACCTCCTCAGCAGCTGCCCAGAGCCCAAAAGCAGCTTGGCAGCCACTGAAGAATTGGCTGCAGCCGCCCCAGCAAAGGGGGAACCTTTGGTGCCCGGCCAGGCCGTGCCATGCCCAGCTCTGGGAGCATCCCCCTGGCTGTGCACTCACCTGCACATGGGGCGTGGAGCGTGTCTTTGAAGAAGGTGCCCAGGCTGAGGAAGAGCTTCTCATCCTTGAGGTCACCCTCCCTCCCTCCCTCTTTTCTCTTCTTGCTTTTATTTCCTTCCTTCTCTCACTTTTTCTGGCTTTCTTTCTTTCTTTCTTTCTCTCTCTCTCTCTCTCTTTCTTTCTCTCTTTCTTCTATTCTGCTTTTCTGCTTTTCTTTTTCCTTTTCTCTCTCCTTCTCTTGCTTGCTTTCTTGTTTTCCTTCTGGTTTTGCTATCTTTCCCCCCCTTTTTTTTGGTCTTTCTTTCTTTCTTTCTCTCTTTCTCTCTTTCTCTCTTTCTCTCTCTCTTTCTCTCTTTCTTTCTCTCTTTCTTTCTCTCCTTCTCTCCTTCTCTCCTTCTTTCTTTCCTTATCTTTTTTTTAGTTTCTATTTTCTTGTTGGTTTCATTTTATTTAGTCTTCCTCCCGTCCTTCCTCCCTCCCTTCCTTTGTATTTTTCTGCTTATTTTTTCCTTTTCTTTTTTCTTTTCTCTTTCCTTTTATTGCTCCTTTCTCTCTTTCTCCCTTTCTCTCCTCCATTAATTTTCTTTCTTTCATATTTATTAAGAACAAATTTTCATCCTTTCTTCTTGTCATTGCCTTTTCCTTTTCTTTTCTCATTTTCTTGTTGATTTCTGTCTTTCCATTTCCTTCCTTTCTTTTCCCTATCTCTCTTTCTTTTTCTTTTCGATCTTTCTTCCCTTTGTTTTCTTCCTTTTTCTATTTTCTTTTAATTTTCTTGTTGCTTTCCTGCTTGTTTCCTTTCTTTGTTTCTTACTTCTATCATACTTTTCTTCTGCCTTTCCTTCTTTCTTTCTTTCTTTTCTTTTCTTTTCTTTTCTTGTCAAGCCACTTCTAACCCCATTGAAGGGGTGCAAAGCAGCAGGATCCCCTCCCAGCTGGGGTCCCGTCACCCTCCCAAAATGTGGGGGACTTCACCTCAGCCCCCCAAATTGCAGGGTGTTTACATCACTTTCCCCAAATTCACTGCAACCACCCAGAAGCCACTTAAAGGCCCCACAATTGTCAAAATGAGCAGGAGCCTCCCCAAAAGCAGCTCCTGCTTTCCCTCCCTGGAGTGCCCCACTCCAAGTGCCCAAACCACCCCATCCCTCCCAAACTTCATCCCACCCCCACGATGCCACCCCCATCCCATCCCATCCCATCCCATCCCATCCCATCCCATCCCATCCCATCCCATCCCATCCCTTCCCATCCCACCCATCCCCACCCCACCCATCCCATCCCATCCCAATCCCATCCCATCCCAATCCCATCCCATCCCATCCCATCCCACCCCTCCTGGACACCAATTCCCCTTCTGTGGTTCCTGACTCCCCACACACGGGGCTTGGGGCTGACAGATCGAGCCATTTGGGGCTGCCATCGACACATTGGGGCTGGGATTGAGTTTATTGGAGGCAACCGATCAATCCCTCCATCAAAAATGAGAGGTTGGAACTCTCCTCTGGCCTTGCTGTGCCCATGGGATCACCTCAAGTCCCAAAATGAGAGCCAGGGCCCCACAGGCCATTCAGAACCTCTCAACATTGCCAGAAATAGCAGCATCCTTCCCAAAATGGGCTCCCCGCATCCCTACCAATAGGTCCCACTTCCAAGTACCAGAGCCCCCTCTCAGAACCCCTCCCTAAGCATTGGGGGGAGCCCAAAACTGCCACAGGAATGGGACATACCCTGACATCCCTTCAGGAATGGGGGATATCCCAGAACCCACTCAGGAATGGGGTCCCCCCAGCCTCATCATGCCCAGCCTTCAGCTGGCTCAGCCAGAGCCCATCCTGCCCTCAGCAGCCCCAGCTCAGCCCAGCCCTCCTGGGCAGGAAGCCCCAATGGCCGAGCCGGCCTGGGACACTTGCAGGGATCTGGGGGCAGCCGCAGCTTCTGGGGCCAGCCTGTGCCAGGCCCTGAGCGCCCTGCCAGGGAACCATTGCTGCCCCACATCCCATCTCAGCCTGCCCTCGGGCAGCGGGAAGCCGTTCCCTGGGGCCCGTCCCCGCAGGCCCTTGGCAAGAGTCTCTCTCACCCAGCAATTGCTGCTCCTCCCTGCTGCGGGGCCCAAGCTGCAAGCTGATTTTCTGCTGCTGGCCCCGGCCCAGCCCCGAGCCAGGGCCAGGACCTTGCCCTGGAGCTCTGCGGGCGCTGCGTTTGTGCGGCCGCAGCGCAGCAGCTGCAGCTCGGAGCTGCCCTTTGTGTCCCCGCCGGCAGCTGGCAGAGCTGGCGGGGCCGGGCCAGGGCCGGGCCAGCCCCGGCCTTCCCGGCTCTGGGACACAGCGGCGGCAGCCCCAGCCTTCCAGCCCTGCACACGCTCCCACACAAGCATCCAGAGCCGCGGCCACGCAACGCAACTGACCGGCCGCTGACCCCCAGCCTGGCCTGATGGCCATTCCTCTGCCCACACCTCGGCCAAGCTCCCCTTGGCCACCTCCTGAGCCACAATGCCACAGACAAGTGGCACATACAGGTACAGAGCTCTGCCCAGAGCTGGCAGGGAACGTTCATTCAACATAAAAACACACCAAGAAAAAGAGAACTCCCCCCAGCAGAGCTGTTCCCTCCTGCAGTAGTTACACCTGCACAACCACAGCACCTGAGACTGCAAGCAATGAGCATTCCCTGGGCACATCTGCAGCCAAAGCAGCTCGAGGACAGCCTTGCAGCAGGACTGCTCTCAGCTGAGCCAAAAAGGCCCCTCTGGTAGCTGCAGGGCCTTTGCAAAGGGCAAGGGCCAGAGCCTCGGCCCACGCAGGAGGAAAGGGCTCTGAATTCCCCTGCCCTGGCACAGAAACCCTGTTCCCAGGGTGCTTCCCACACAGGATTCTTCTGGAGGACTGCGGAAAGCTGAGAGTCAGCTCTGGCTTCTTCACTTTCCATGTCCTTAGAGCTGCCTGGCAGAAGAAATGGAGGGACAGCTCTGGTGGCACAATCCCTCCCGGCCCAGGGCACAGCGCTGGGAAGGTCTTTCCGTGCCGAGGCTTTGCTGCGGCCAAGGAAAGCTCCTGGCTCAGGGTCACCTTTCCTGCTGGCCAGACCCCCCGAGTGACCCAGCAGCAGCAGAGAATTCCAGCACAGCCCCGGCACGGGCAGGGTGGCCCTGGGCGGGCTGCGGGAGCCGGCAGCACCTGAGCTCAGAGCAGCCGAGTCCGGGGGCTCTCGGCCAAGGCCGAGGCCAGCGAGCATTTCTCAGGTCACAGGGCGGCCTGGAAAGGTGCTGGGGGGATAATTCAGCCCCCAGTGCGGTCCCAGTTGCTCCCAGTATTCCATGTCCGTGCTCCCAGCGCTGCTCCCCAGCCCTGATCCCTGGGGATGGAATGTCCCACTCCCTTCCCGGGGCAGGCTCACACCTGAGCAGGTGTGCAGGGCAGGACCTTGCCCCTGAGCCCAAGCCCTGTCCCCCCTGCAGGATCTGCTTTCCATCGGCCTCTTCCTCCTGCAGCCCCGAGCCCTAGCTCGGTGATGACCGAAGGGCGCTGGGGCCGGGGTCGTCCCCCGGTGGGGGCTGCGCACCCCCTCTGCCCCCTCCCAAATTCCCTCCCAGGGGCAGCAGGGGCTGGGGCAGGAGCCCCTGTGGGGAGGGAAAGGGGGTGACACCGGGATGAGGGGGTCACACTTGCTCTGGGGGAGACACACACTGCCCTGGGGACACCCCTCACCTTCTCCTCGCAGCGCCAGGAGAATGAACCCCAACGTGGAGCCCCCAAACCCCAGCAGCATCTTGGGGGCAGTGTGTGTCTCCCCCAGGCAGTTTTGGGGCTCTGGGGATCACAAGTGCCCCAAAACCCCCTCCCAGCCCCACAGCCACTCCAGACCCCTCAAAACCCCCCCACAGATCTGTGCCAGAAACCCCCCAAACCATTCCCTCAACATAAATGACCCCAAGAACCACCCCAAATTCTCTCCAAGACACACAGCCAAGGCAAGATCCCCAAAACTCCTCAACGACCACCCTAAAAGCCCCCTCCAAGCACCACTATGCCCATCAAGAGTGACAGAAACCCCTCCCAATCCCCCCATGAGCCCCTCAGTCCCCTCCCAGCCCCCCATGGCACTGGCCAGGAGAGTTTGGTGGACAGGAACGTCCCAGTCGGGAGCAGCTCAGCCACTTCAGCAGCTATTTGGGCACTTTTGGGGGGCACACCCCAAACGGGGAGACCCAGGCCAGGACTGGGACAGACACCCGCAATCCCTGGAGAACAGACGGGCTCAGTGGACACGTTCTGCCAGCACAACTACAAGATCGTGCCCCGTCTCGCCCGTCCCATGGCCTCACAACACCCAAATCCTCCCGAATATTCCCCCGAACCAACCCCAAATTCACCCCCAAATCCCAGTAATGGTGCTGCTTTAGATACCTTTGTTGAATTCTTTATTTCTACCCAGTTTTGGTTGTTTTGACAGGATGAAGGAGGAAACTATTTAGGTTGAAAAAGACCTCCAAGATCATCAGGATTGCTGGATGCCACCAGAAGAAAACAACTGGACAGAGCAGGTGAGAATTTTGGGCCGTAAACTCAACAAATCAGCTCTTCCCAATGAATTTCCGATTTCAGTCAAAGTCTGATCGATTGTTCCAGCCCCTGCGTTCACCCAGGTGCCTACAGGGATCCAGAAGATGTGGAGAGCACCAGCCAGGGCTCTTCCCAAACTGGATCATGGGGAATGTGGGTCAGCAGGGCTCTGCCAAACGTGGGTCCTCTGCTGGGGGATGAAGCTGGAGTAGAGGATGAAGCTCTTCCTGCACTCGGGGCACTCGCAGGGCTTCCCTTACCGGTGCCTCCGTTGGTGTTGGGTCAAGTGAGAGCTCCTGGAGAAGCTCTTCCCACACTGGGGACACTCATAAGGTATCTCTGCCCAAGCCCATCTCTAGAAGCCACCAGGCATCGTGTGTCCATAAAAACCTGCTCTGAAAAAGCCTCCCAGGAGTTCCTTGTCTCTGGTCCCTCCCCTTTGGCGTTCAGGGTGCCCCCCTGTCCCAGCTGCTGGGGGTCACGCTTGTATTGGGGGTCCCCCTCTCTACTTGGTCCCCGCCCTCCCCAGGCTGCTGGGAGTCCCAGGAATCCAAAAAGCTCCCCCCTCTTCCGTCTCCCCACTTAGGAATGCTGGGGGTGATGGGCTCCAAGGAGTCCCCCTGCCCCTCTCCAGGCTGTGGAGGGTCCTCTCCCATCCATCCTCCTCCTCCTCCTGCCCCGTTCCCGAGCCCCTCGCAGCCCGCGGGAGCAGCGGGGATGGAGCCGGGACAGGTCGGGATGGGCCAGCGCGGGGCTCTCGGCTGCTCCCCACCCGCTGGGGGCGGGGGAACCCAGCCCGGGGAAAGGAGAGGGAAACTGGGAACATGGGGGCTGCAGATCCAAACTGGGCCTTGCTGGGGACCCTGCGTGGGGACTTGCAGCCCTTGGGGCTCCTCTCGAGAGCCTGGAGAGCCGGGAGGGGGAATGCAGAGAAGGCTGGGGGATGCCAGCAGTGGCACCACTGGCAGTGACTGGTTTGTACTGGGATCATACTGGGATCATAGTGGGAGCAGCTAGACCCATGCTGGGGGAGACTGCAATCACACCGAGGGAGACTGGGATCATACTGGGAGTGAGTAGAATCCTGTGGGGGGCAATGGAGACCATGTTGGGGGCAAATGGGATACACTGGGAGTGACTGGGATCATGCTGAGGGTGACCAGGAGCAGCTGTGAGCAACTGGGATCATGCTAGGAGCAACTGGGAGGAACTGGGAGTGACTGGGTGCATGCTGGGCATGACTGGAAGCAACTGGGCTTATACTGCGATGAACTGGGATAACTGGGATCATGCTGGAGGTGACTGAGATCATAGTGGCAGTGAGTGCAACTGCGCTGAGGCTGATTGGGAGTGGTTGTGAGCAAATGGGACCATGCTGGAAGGAACTGGGAGTGACTGGGAATATGCTGGAGGGAACTGGGGTACACTGGGAGAGACTGGGAGTGACTGGAACTAAAGTGAGGGTGAAAGAGAGCAACTGGAACCATGTGGGGCACAACTGGTTCATACTGGCAGCGACTGGGAGCACACTGGGGTCACATTTGGATCATATTGGGAGTGACTGGACTAATACTGGGAGTATCTGAGAGTGACTGGGAACACACCATGCATATCATCCCCCATACTGGGGGTGACTGGGAGCAACTGGGAGCACGCTGGGAGCAAATGGCATCATACTGGGACTGACTGGGTTAATCTAGCTGGAGGCAACTGCAACCATACTGGGAGTGCTGGCATGTGACTGGGATCATACTGGAGGTGACTGGGATCATATTGGTGTTGAAAGGGAGCAACTGGGATCACACCTTGGGCTACTGGGAGCAACTGAGAGAAACTGGGATGATGCTGCAAGCAACTGGGAGTAACTGGGAATGACTGGATGCATGCTGGAGGCAACTGGGATATTCTGGGCATGACTGGGATCATACTGGGATAACTAACACCTCACTGGGGCCGCTGGGAGTGTCTGGGAATGACTACGGACATGCTGAGGGTAACTGGGACATACTGGGAGTGTCTGTAACCATACTGGGGGTGACTGGAACCACACTGGGAACAACCAGGACCATGCTGGGTGAGACTGGGATCACACTGAGGGTGACTGGAATCATACTGGGATTGACTGGGAGTGGCTGTGAGCAACTGGAATCATGCTGAAAGCAGCTGGGAAGAAGTGGGAGTGACTGGGAGCATGCTGGGGGGTGACTGGGATATACTGGGAGAGACAGGGAGTCACAGGGATCATACTGGAGGCTCCTGGGGTCATGCTGGCATTGACAGGGAGTGACTGGGATCACACTGGGGGCCACTGGCATCATACTGGGAGTGACTGGGAGTGACTGGGGTCATACTGGGAGTGGCTACAATCACACTGGGTTTATAGTGGGTGTGATTGGACCCTGACTGGGGGTTACTGGGAGCTGCCAGGCCCATGCTGGGAGCCACCTGTGCACACGCTGGGAGGAACTGGGAGCAACTGGGAATGGCAGGGTGCATGCTGAGGGCAACTGGGAATACACTGGGTGTGTCTGTAACCACACTGGGGGTGACTGGGATTAACTGGGATTTACAGAGCCTTCCCTGGGGACAGCTGGAAGTGATCCCCCCGTTCCTGCCGCCCTCCCTCGGGCACTGCCGCATCTCCCAGCCTGCGCCGCCGGGATCTGCCCGGAGCAGCGCGATGGCTCCAGCGCTGGGGCTGGGGGCTCCTGGGGCAGCGAGGGTGGCCTGGGACCCCGGCACCGGGACCCCCTGAATCCCCCATTTCTGGACATCAGGACCCCCCTGCTCCCCTTTTCCCGGCCATCCCATGTCTCCCAGCCTCCAGACCTCCCGTGTGCTTGACCCTGGGACGCCCTGGAACGCCTCGGACCCCCATTCCTGCCTTTCCCAGCCCCCAGCCCCACCTTTCTGCAAAACCAGAGACCCCCTGAACTCCCCCTTCCCAGACATCCCGGGTCCCCACCCTGTTACCCCCCTTTCCTGGGCACAGGGAGCCCCTGGAACTCCCTTCTGCCTCTCCAAGTCCCTGCCCCCCATTTCCTCGGCCCTGAGACCCCCCTGAACCCCCATTCCTGAGAACCGAGATGCCCTTTTACCCCTTTCCTGTTGCAGTGGAAGCTTCTCCGGACTCGAGCCCAGAGGGAAGCCAAAGCACAGGGGTTGAATTAAAACCTTTGGACAAGCCGAGATACATGAAGCCACACCAAAGTGAAATAGAAATACAGAATTTTAACTTTTAGGAGAAATATATGCTAAGTGCCTTAAACATTGAAAAGCTGCAGCAGAGACCTTAAACACAGTTCTTACTGCAGCAGTGTTACCTTTTCACAGAATTCTTTACTTTAGAACAAATATATAGATAGAACTGTACTGTTCAGTTTTTTTAGATAGAGTGTTCACATAAACAATAAGAGCTGATAGAAACTGCATCCGCAAATCTGTGTAATACCTATGTAACACTGGTGTAAGGCTTACGACTGTTAGAGTTAGACCAGGATAGGTTAAGAAAAGAAAACTGGAATCGTGTGTTAATCTTAATTGGTCAATTAACAAATCTAATCCACACTTCTGTAAGAAAGAATTAGAACTAGAATAGAAGAAGAAGCTGTTTGCTACTTGCTCCTTGCCTGCTGCTGCTGCTGTTACTGCTTCGCCTTATCATGTAACCCCTTGGAACTCTGCCTTTGGAAAACTACGAGAGTATGAAATAAAGAGCTGTAGCAGGACAGCAGCCTCCTCTGCTCTTTCACCCTCGTCCGAACAAGAAGGGTATCCCACCAAAAGCTCAACAGAGACCATTGCGACACTGCGGGGCCGCATGGAATGAAGGGTCCATTCTGACACTACAAAACCAAGGACACCATAGTTACACTGCGGGGCCCCATGAAACCCTGGGACCATTGGGACACCCCGTGGCCTCATCCTCTTGAATTTCAACAGATCTGAGGGCTGGCAGGACCTGCAGGCAGCACTGAAGGATTCTGGGGAGAACCTTTGATTCCTGGTCCAAAGGAAATCAGAGAAAGGCCCCTGGTAAGATAAAGCCTTCCCTTCCCTTCCCGGACACCAATTCCCCTTCTGTGGCTCCTGACTCCCCACACACAGGGCTTGGGGCTGACGGATCGAGCCATTTGGGGCTGCCATCGACACATTGGGGCTGGGATTGAGTTTATTGGAGGCAACCGATCAATCCCTCCATCAAAAATGAGAGGTTGGAACTCTCCTCTGGCCTTGCTGTGCCCATGGGATCACCTCAAGTCCCAAAATGAGAGCCAGGGCCCCACAGGCCATTCAGAACCTCTCAACATTGCCAGAAATAGCAGCATCCTTCCCAAAATGGGCTCCCCGCATCCCTACCAATAGGTCCCCCTTCCAAGTACCAGATCCCCCCTCTCAGAACCCCTCCCGAAGCATTGGGTGGAGCCCAAAACTGCCGCAGGAACGGGACATACCCTGACATCCCTTCAGGAATGGGGGATATCCCAGAACCCACTCAGCAACGGGGTCCCCCAGCCTCATCATGCCCAGCCTTCAGCTGGCTCAGCCAGAGCCCATCCTGCCCTCAGCAGCCCCAGCCCAGCCCAGCCCAGCCCAGCCCTCCTGGGCAGGAAGCCCCAATGGCCGAGCCGGCCTGGGACACTTGCAGGGATCCGGGGCAGCCGCAGCTTCTCGGGCCAGCCTGTGCCAGGCCCTGAGCGCCCTGCCAGGAACCATTGCTGCCCCACATCCCATCTCAGCCTGCCCTCGGGCAGCGGGAAGCCGTTCCCTGGGACCCGGCCCCGCAGGCCCTTGGCAAGAGTCTCTCTCACCCAGCAATTGCTGTTCCTCCCTGCTGCGGGGCCCAAGCTGCAAGCTGATTTTCTGCTGCTGGCCCCGGCCCAGCCCCAAGCCAGGGCCAGGACCTTGCCCTGGAGCTCTGCGGGCGCTGCGTTTGTGTGGCCGCAGCGCAGCGGCCGCAGCTCGGAGCTGCCCTTTGTGTCCCCGCCGGCAGCTGGCAGAGCTGGCGGGGCCGGGCCAGGGCCGGGCCAGCCCCGGCCTTCCCGGCTCTGGGGACACAGCGGTGGCAGCCCCAGCCTTCCAGCCCTGGACACGCTCCCACACAAGCATCCAGAGCCGCGGCCACGCAACGCAACTGACCGGCCGCTGATCCCCCAGCCTGGCCTGATGGCCATTCCTCTGCCCACACCTCGGCCAAGCTCCCCTTGGCCACCTCTGAGCCACAATGCCACAGACAAGTGCACATACACGTACAGAGCTCTGCCCAGAAATTGAGGACAGCTCTGTGGCACAATCCCTCCCGGCCCAGGGCAACAACGCTGGGAAGGTCCTTCCGTGCCGAAGCTTTGCTGCGGCCACGGAAAGCTCCTGCTCAGGGTCACCTTTCCTGCTGGGCCAGACCCCCCGAGTGGCCCAGCAGCAGCAGCAGAGAATTCCAGCACAGCCCCGGCACGGGCAGGGCGGCCCTGGGCAGGCTGGCGGGAGCCGCCGGCGCCTGAGCTCAGAGCAGCTGAGCCCAGGGGCTCTTGGCCAAGGCCGAGGCCCAGCGAGCATTTCTCAGGTCGCAGGGCGGCCTGGAAAGGTGCTGGGGGGGGATAATTCAGCCCCCAGTGCAGTCCCAGTTGCTCCCAGTATTTCCATGTCTGTGGTCCAAGCGCTGCTCCCAGCCCTGATCCCTGGGATGGGAATGTCCCGCTCCCTTCCCGGGGCAGGCTCACACCTGAGCCAGGGTGCAGGGCAGGACCTTGCCCTGAGCCCAGCCCTGTCCCCCCTGCAGGATCTGCTTCCCATCGGCCCTCTTCCTCCTGAGGCCCCAAGCCCAGCTCGGTGCTGACCGAAGGGCGCTGGGCCGGGTTCATCCTCCGGTGGGGCTGCGCACCCCCTCTGCCCCCTCCCCAAATTCCCTCCTGGGGGCAGCAGGAGCCAGGAGGGGATCCAGGTGAATTCCCTGGAATTGCCCCGTCCCCTCCCCCCGCGCTCCCTCCGTCACTTTCGCGTCTCCGTCTCCGACCTGCGCCGCCGAGACCTGCCCGGCGACCGGTGACGTCACGAGCAATCCGAGCTGCCATTGGTGAGCAGCAAAGAGCGGCGCCAATGGCGGGGCCGGAGGCGGCTCTGGGGCGGGGCCCAGCGGAGCAGCGCGATGGCTCCAGCGCTGGGGCCGGGGGCGCTCCTGGGGGCGGGCGAGGGGAGAGTGGGACCCCGGCACCGGGACCCTGAGCCGTCATTCCCGACGCCGTGACCCCCCTGCTCCCCTTATCCTGCGCAGGACTGCCCCAAATCCCCCATTCTGGACATCAGGACCATCTTGCACCCCCTTTCCCCCCGCCCCCCGCGCTCCCTCGGTCACTTTCGCGTCTCCCAACCTGCGCCACCGGGATCCACTCGGCGACCGCTGACTGCCCCCGGCATCGAGACCTCCCTCCCCCCCCACGGCTCCTCCCGGGACCTTCTGGAAACAGCAGCAGAAAGAGTTTCAAAATTCATCATTATTTCGGTTGATTTCGTTGGTTTCCGGGGCAGAACCGGTGGGACAGCACCTCACCACAAAGCTCCGGGGGGAGAACAAAGGCTGAGGGGGGGTCGGGGAGGGTGGGATGGTCGGGGGGAGGAAATGGAGAAAAAACACATTTTAATAGAAGGGGGGAAAAAAGGAAAAACAAAAAAGAATAAAAGCAAAACTCAAAGTAAAACAGTATAAACAATAAAATTACATAACGTACCTATGAAAAAAAGAAAATGACGGCAGAGGTTATTCTGTTGGGACTTTGGATTTCTTCTCCAAGCTCCGAGCCAGGTCTGACAGAGAAACCGGTGGGCTGGCAGAGACATCGCTGCTGAGGGGCTGAATATTTCCAAGATTAAAGTATCAAGAAACACCTTTGAGTTTGCAGCAGTCCCAGCGCACGCGTTCGATTCGCTCATTTCAAGGTGAAAGCTCAGCTCCACTTGTGACTCTGCTTTGTAGCGATGAATGGAAAACATTCAAGGAAATTCCCCTAGAAAGAGCCCGGGAAGGTTCGTGCTGGGAGAGCTCTCCTCGGGCAGCCCCGGCTCCTGCCCTGCTTGAGTCCCTCTCGAGCCCGCTGTGGTTTCCAGCTGCTGCGCTCCAGCTGCCCCAAATGCCCGTGAATTGCACGGAACTGGAAGAGATCCGAGTCCTCGTGGCTCGGGCTAAGGGCAGGGAGAGCTCACTCAGGGATCGCCATGGCGGCCACAAGAGCCCCGCCGTGGGGAGATGAACTGGATTTGGGACGGAGCGGATCAGAACAGGAGAGTGAGGAGTAAAATAAACCCTGGTACAGAACCTTCCCGCGACCTCTTTCTCCTTGCCGGACTTCCCTTTATCCGCGGCTCCTCCCTGCTGTGCCCAGCGGGGCAGGGAGAAGGGATGGGAGTCGCGGTCAGTTCGTGCCGCTGCTTCGCCCTCGGGGACAGGAATCCTTCCCTGCTCCGGCGCGGGGTCCCTCCCATGGGGTCAGTCCTGCCCTGGCCAGCGGGGGATCCCTCCCAGCCGTGCGGTCACTCCCCGGCCCCGGCCCTGAGGCGCGGGGCAGTCGCGGGGCAGCCGCGCTCCGGCCCCCGTCAGCGGCACCGCCGCTTCGTGCCGGGCAGGAGCGGCAGAAGGAGCCGGGCGGCGGCGGGGGCTGAATCCCGGCAGGAGGAGGAGGAAGAAGAGGAAGGGGCCGGGGCCGCCTGCGGTGTCCGATCCCCGGCAGCAGCGGCGAGGCCTCGGGGAGCGGCGGCGGGCGGGGCCCTTTGGAGCCGCCCCGAGGCCTTGGGTGCCGCCGCGGGTCCCAGTCACTTCCACTTGCCCCAGCTGCCCCTAGCTTGGTCCCAGCTCCCCCCAGCACATTCCCAGTTGCTTCTGGTCCCCACGCGAATGGTCTCAGGCACTCCCAGTATATCCCAGTAGTGCTGAACATTCTTGTAGTCATTCCCAGACACTCCCAGTTACCTCAGCATGGTTCACTTGCCCCCAATATTATCCCAGTCACTCCCAGTATATTCCCAGTTGCCACCAGCATGTACCCTGTCATTCCCAGTTGTTCTCAGCTCCTCCCAGTGTGTGCACAGGTGGCTCCCAGCATGGGCCTGGCAGCTCCCAGTAACCCCCAGTCAGGGTCCAATCACACCCACCATTATCCCAGTGTGATTGCAGCCACTCCCACTATGACCCCAGTCACGCCCAGTCACTCCCAGTATGACGCCAGTAGCCCGCAGTGTATTCCCAGTTGCTCCGTGTCAATGCCAGCATGACCCCAGGAGCCTCCAGTATGATCCCCAGGGCACCCTGTTTCTCCCAGTATATCCCAGTCACTCCCAGCATACTCCCAGTTGCTTTCAGCTTGATTCCAGTTGCTCACAGCCACTCCCAGTCACTCCCAGTATAATTCCAGTCACCCTCAGTGTGATCCCAGTCTCACCCACCATGGATCCAGCTGCTCCCACTGTGCTCCCAGTATGAACCCAGTTGCCCCTAGAATTGTCCCAGTCCCTCTCAGCATGGTCTCAGTCATCCCAGTTGCCCCCAGTGTAGATCCAGTCACTCTCAGTTGCCTCCCACCATGGGCCCAGCTGTTCCCATTGCGGTTCCAGTTCCCCCATTACGGTTACAGACAATCTCAGTACATCCCAGTTGCCCTCAGCATGCTGCCAGTCACTCCCAGTATGCTCCCAGTCACTCCCACCTCCTCCCAGTTGCTTTCAGTGTGATTCCAGTTGCTCACAGCCACTCCCAGTCAATGCCAGTATGATTCCAGTCACCCTCAGTGTGATCCCAGTCTCACCCACCATGGATCCAGCTGCTCCCACTGTGGTCCCAGTATGAACCCAGTTGCCTCCAGAGTAGTTCCAGTTGTTCCCAGTTCCTCCCCGTATGAATCCATTTGCCCCTAGGATAGTCCCAGTCCCTCTCAGCATGGTCCCAGTCATCCCAGTTGCCCCCAGTGTAGATCCAGTCACTCCCAGTTGCCCCCCACCATGGTCCCAGCTGTTCCCATTGTGGTTCCAGTCACTCCAGTATGGTTACAGACAATCCCAGTACATCCCAGTTCCCGTCAGCATGCACCCTGTCACCCCCAGCATGCTCCCAGTCACTCCCACCTCCTCCCAGTTACTTTCATCATGATTCCAGTTGCTCACAGCCACTCCTAGTCACTCCCAATATGACTCCAGTCACCCTCAGTGTGATCCCAGTCTCACCCACCATGGATCCAGCTGCTCCCACTGTGGTCCCAGTATGAACCCAGTTGCCTCCAGAGTAGTTCCAGTTGTTCCCAGTTCCTCCCCGTATGAATCCATTTGCCCCTAGGATAGTCCCAGTCCCTCTCAGCATGGTCCCAGTCATCCCAGTTGCCCCCAGTGTAGATCCAGTCACTCCCAGTTGCCCCCCAGCATGGGCCCAGCTGTTCCCATTGTGGTTCCAGTCACTCCAGTATGGTTACAGCCACTCCCAGTATATCCCAGTTGCCCTCAGCATGCTCCTAGTCATTCCCAGGCACTCCCAGTTGCCCCAGTAAGGTTCTAGTTACCTCTGAATGATCTCAGTCTTTCCCAGTTTCTCCCACTTACCTCCAGGGCAATCCCAGTTTCTGTCAGTGTCCCAAAGTGTGGTCCCAGTTGCTCCCAGTATGGTCCCAGTTGTCCCAGTTGTGGTCTCAGTCCCCTCAGCATGGTTCCAGTACTTTCCAGTGTATCCCAGCTGCTCCCAATGTGTCCTCGTTTTCCTCCCAACATGAGCCCAGCAGCTCCCAGTAACCCCCAGTCAGGTTCCATTCACACCTACTATAATCCCAGTGGCTCCCAGGACGATCCAATAGGACACCAAGTCACTCCCAGTATGGTTCCAGTCATTTCCAGGATGATCCCAGTCACCCTCAGTACGATGCCAGTTGCCCCAAACTCCCTGTCAACCCCATTATGATCCCAGTAGCCTCCAATATGATCCCAGTCACTTCCTGCCACTTCCAGTATGATCCCAGTTGCACCCAGTCACCCCCAGTATTATCCCAGTCATTCCCAGATACTCCCAGTATTATTCCAGTCATGCCCAGAGTGACTCCCTGTCACTCCCAGGCTGGGCCCAGTTTCTCCCAGTCACTTCCAGCATGGTTCCAGTCACGGCCAGAACCTTTCCAGTCACTCCCAGTCTGGTTCCAGTAGGATCCCAGTCACTCTCAGATATTGCCAGTACTATTTCAGTCACTCCCAGTATGATCCCAGTCAGTTCCAATGGGATGCCAGTATGACCCCAGCATGGGCACAGCTGCTCCCATTATCATCCAGTGTGGTTCCAGTTGCTCCCAGTTACCCCCACTGTGGTTTCAGTCTCTCCCAGTGCATCCCAGTTGCTCCCAGCATGTTCCCAGTCACTCCCAGTTTCCCTGAGTTGCTTCCAGTGTGATCCCAGTGTCTCACAGCCACTCCCAGTCACCCTCAGTGCAGTGCCAGTTGCAGCGGTACCTTCCTGAGCTAGCACATTGTCCTGGTACAGAGCAAACTGCTGCCTGCCCCAAGCGAGGACAGGTGGAGTCCCATCCTGGCCCAGGGAGGTGGGTGAACCACCGGCACGGGTTCGCCCTGGCTCCCGATGGCTGATGTGTGCAAAGGAGGTAGGATAAAAAGGAGGGCCTCTCGTGGGAGCAGGAGGTTTATTGCAGGGTGAGAACCCACGAGGAGAGACCACCAGGTGGCTCGCTGAGCTATTTTTGTACCCTGACAAACAGGCGTGGAAAACACACAGTAACTAATGATACCTCAGCTAGGGGGTGTTACCGGGGCAGGGAGAGGGGGCTACAGCAATTGGGAGCAGGGGTGGGTGGGGAGGAGCAACAGAGACCAATCAGCTGCCAAATAACTCAGAGAAGAACCTAGATCCCTCTGGGAAAGCAGCCGGATATGGGGAAGGGGGATACACAGCTAAAAGGTAAGGCACGGATTTATGTATTTTTCGCAGCCTTATGAATGCTCAAGGCTTTTGGGGCTGGCTCTGGGGTTGGTCATGGTTCACTGCAACATCTCCCCCTTTTTTATTATTTCGAAGCAAATGGAGGTAGGTGTGGGAAGTTAGGGAGTAGGGGAAAAGGGAAAACATTCAGGGAAAGGGAACAGCAGGAAGAGGGCCGCAAGTTGTTCTTCAGATGGCATCTGGTGTGGGCACCTCTTCCAGGTGGTGGCTTTGGGGTCGTCGCTGTTCAGTGAGGTCAGGTGCAGTTTGATGAACTTTGCCAGCACCCACTTTGGTCGAGCTGGGGTCGACACGGCGGCATATCCCCTCCCCCAAGCTAGTAACTTGAACAGGCCCTCAACTTTGTGAGTCTCAGGGTCTTTGACCAGCACAGATGGATTTTCTTTTAGTTTAGTTGTGGTCGAATTTTTAATGTGCCGTTATACCGGGGGGGCCAGGCTCTTTGAAGGAACAATTTAAAAAGTTAATGGTGAAGAGAGCCCTGCAGAGTCTCTCAATGGGCGAATTAGTCTCTGCTCCTCCTCACTGCTGGGCAAGGACTCTTTTGAGCGTCTGATGGGTATGCTCAACTATAGATTGGCCCGTGGGAGAATAAGGGATACCTGTAGTGTGCTTAATTCCCCACGTGTCGAAGAACTGGTGGAGGTTCTTCGAGACGTATGCTGGTCTGTTGTCTGTCTTGATTTCTGCTGGCACCCCCAGAATGGCAAATGCCAACAGAAAGTGTTTGATGACATCTTTTGCCTTCTCCCCACAATGAGAAGAGGCAAAAACTGCTCTTGAGAAGGTGTCTACTGAGATGTGGACATACTTAGACCTCCCGAATTCGGGGACGTGAGTCACGTCAGTCTGCCACAGCTGGCAGCTATTGAGACCACGTGGACACACACCAGACCCTAGCGATGGGATCTGATATTTCTGGCAGTCAGGACAAGTCGCCACAATGGCCTTAGCTTGGTCATGCGAGAGATGGAACATGCGGACCAAAGCCGGGACGTTTTGATGGTAGAATCGATGGCTCAACTTAGCTTGTTGGAACATTCCCGGTAGTGATGCCAGTTGTACTGGGGCTGCCAAGGCGTCAGCATTCCTGTTCCCTTCAACAATAGGACCGGAGAGGTCGGCATGCAACCTCACGTACATGACATAATAGGGTTGCTCTCGGTGGGACAGCAAAAAGACGAGCTGCGAGAGCACGTGATATAATTTAGGATTTGAAACTTCTTTGAGCATTGAGTGCTCTGCTCTCTCTACCACTCCAGCCACATAGGCTGAATCAGTGACAATGTTTATTGGTTCCTTTTGGAATCGCTCGAAGGCTCTGACTACTGTGGCTAACTCTGCAATTTGAGGAGATCCCTCAACTACTTCAATGTCTTTTTCCCACTCGGATGTTTGGGGATTTCTCCAAGTCAGAACAGATCTGTGAGAAGCCCCTGACCCATCTTTGAAAACTGTCAGGGCTCAAAGCGGTTTGTTGCTTCGAAACAATTTTGGGACCAATTTGAAATTCACATTAAAAAATTGGTGTGGCAAATGGTGGCTAGAGAGTTTCCCTGAGTAACTATCTAGGGCAAACTGCAGGCACTCGCTGCTCTGTAGAGCGAAATCAACATCATCTAATTTGAATGGCATGTAAATGCACGAGAATTCGCACCGTGCGAGAACGCAGAGGCGAGAGCTGGCCTTCCTTATCAGTTGCGCCATCAATTCTTGTGGTGTGGTAATGCTTTTGGATGGCTGGTGAGGCAAGAACACCCACTCTATGATTAAGAGGGGGTCCTTGATCCTCTCGTCCCGCTGAAAAGTAAGGCCTTGCAAGTGTGGTAGCTGGCCCATAATTATGAATTTGAACTGCAGGCCTGGTTCCATCCAGTGTGCCTGCTTGGTGGAAAGAGCTTTCTGGACCTTACCAAGGGCCTCCTGCGCCTCTGGGGTTAGGGATCGGGGAGAGTCCAACGCACCATCGCCTCGCAGCAGGTTAAAGAGGGGGCTGAGGCTTTCTGTGGAGATCCCTAACAGGGGCCAGACCCAGTTCACTGTACCACACAGTTGCTGCAGCTCGCGAGGGGTCCGGGGCTCGTCAGCTATGGCAAGCTGTTGGGGAGCGATGGTTGTCTCACGGATCTGGAGGCCAAGGTAGGTCAGGGGGCACAAGCGCTGGACCTTGTCAGGATGGACTACAAAACCTGCAGCTTCAGTTGCTCAGATTGTTAGATCTAGGGTTAAGTCTAAGCATGTTTCGTCTGGGGCACACACAAGGACGTCATCCATGTAATGGAGGATGATTGCCTCTGGAGCCTGTTTCCGGACAGGGGACAGGACCCGCACAACATACCAATGGCAAATGCTGGGGCTGTTTTTCATGCTCTGAGGCAGCACTGTCCAATGATATCTGCACATGGGGACTTGATGATTAACAGATGGCACTGAGAAGGCAAATCTAGGAGCATTGCTGGGGTGCAGAGGTATGTGGAAGAAGCAGTCTTTGATGTCTATGACAGCTAGCTTCCACATATGAGGGAGCATTGATGGTGAGGGCATGCCTGGTTGTAGGGGTCCCATATCCTCCATGACTGCGTTAATTTTACACAGATTGTGCAAAAGCGTCCTTCCGTTTCATTTCGGTTTTGGGAGAACAAACACGGGGGAATTCCAAGGGCTATTAGTTGGGACTATGTGGCCCTTGGCAAGTTGCTCTTCCACGAGGGAAATGAGAGCGCGAAGTTTCTCGATGGATACCGGCCACTGTTCCTCCCATACGGGCATGTTAGGCAGCCAATTACTGCGTGGGTGGTCGCACTCAACAGTGGCCCGCCCTAAAAACCCTGGGCTGCTGGAATAACAGCTCGAGTTCCCCACTGGGACAAGGTATCTCTACCCCACAGGGTAAACTCTGCATCAATAACAAAAGGCCGGATGGTAGGCAAATTTCCTTCCGGGCCTTGGATGGTCACATTTTGGGTGCTCCTTAAAGCTGTAGCTTTACCCCCAGTCCCAGCAGTGTTCCCAGCCACTTCAGGTGGGTTCAAGTTCCCATGCCTGAGGCCACTCTCTGCAAGAGATCACAGTGATGTCTGCCCCCGTATCCACCATACCTGGCATGCGAACTCGCTCACCCCCTTGGCTCAACTCACACTCAAGGGTTGGCCAGTTGGGTCCCATCACTTCTGCCCAGAACGCTTGTGCCTCTTGCTGGTTTGTTAGGCAACCTTTCGGGATGACTCGTCCTTGTGTGATCGTAGCACCTTCTGGAATAAAAAGAGGAGCATGATGACACTCAACCAGGAACACAAGCACCTCTCCCCCACCACTGGTGGTAAGGGGATGGACGGGAAGACTTCAGCTCCCGGGTGATCCAGTGCTGCAAGTCCTGTAATAAACGTGTCTGACTCCAGCGGGATGGGTATTGCCGCTTGGGCCAGAACAAGTCTATCACCAGTTTGTTTAACGAGGAGGCTGGAGGTCAGGGTGATGGGCACTGTCTTCCCCAGCTTCCAGGTGTAAAACTGAACTGCTGCATCAACTAGCTCAGCTTCTGTCCAGTCCTGTAAATTGTCCTTTTTTGATGGTACAGCAGCTCCATTTATGTCCTCACGCGGAGCTGTATCACGCTGCTTGCTCAGTTTCCCAAGGGTGGTGCTTGGGTGTTCGGTCAGTGGCTGCAGCAACATCCCTGCCCCAGGTGGCCCGAACCTGGAATGAAAGGCTCAGGCACAGGTGTTACTGCCCGGGGTTCTTTGCATCCCTTTGCCCAGTGCCCCAGCTTCCCACAGCGATGACACCTGCTCTGGGGTGGAGGCTTCCCTCATTGACTCACCACCCCCACTACCCCTCTGCTTTTAGTATTTTGAATTTCGGAGGTGATTGACACCAACTTCACACAGGTTTCTACCATGAGATCTAAGGTGGGAGGAGGATCTAAAGGTAGGGCTCTGAGAACTGCCTTGCAGGCTTCGTTTGTGTTAGAGTGGGCCAACTCCGTCAGCAGCTGCTGTTGGAATTCATGCCCCTCTGTCTGCGAGCGAACGGCCTGTGTGAGGCGCTCTACAAACTCTACAAAGGGTTCTGATTGCCCTTGCAGGACTTGTGTGAAGTGGGTTTTTGGGGCAGCAGTGCTGGGAGTAAGGGACAGAGCTCTCTGAGCAGCCTGCTTGAGGTCTTGCAGGACTGATTCATTAGCAGCCTGATCTTGGGGCTTAGTCCAATCCTTTTCCCTGCAAAGGTGGTCTAAAGTAAGCACTGCAAGTTGGGCATCGCTTTGGTAGGAAGCAAGAAGATCTCGCAGTGCCTTTTTCCACATTCTTTCCCAGAGAAGATACTCAGTTTGGCGTGCACTGCGGGTGGCTCCAGACAGGGGTGGAATATACTCGCAGTTCTTTTTCTTCTTTTGTTTTACACCGGTGAGGGGAGGATACGAGCCATGGGAAATAAACTGTCGCATGCTCAGCAGAGTTTTTATGTCTCGGTGGTGGGTATTCTTCTAAGTTATGATTTAAGTTTTCTAAGGGACTTCCAAAGCGCTTTATAAGGTGGATCTCATACTACTTCCCTGCCGCTGCTGCTGAACATGTGCAGGACACTGGATTTTGAGCACGTGTTGTGCAATGGCTCGGGGAAGCAGCTGCCACGGGAGAAAAAGCAGTCTACCGGTACATGTCCCTGTGTGCAGCTATTATAAATGCACTTAAGAAGCCCTGGGTGGAAGAGGAGGGACAAAGGAGGATCAAGAAAAGGAGAAGGAAGCACGAGGTCGAGCACTCCCTGAATTCACAGCCCCCCACCCATGGGATCATCACCCCCCATCGCTCAGGTGGCCGGGGAGGGGGAGCCTGGCCCAGAAATCCTGGGTTGGGTTTTTTTTTGCAGGGGGATCTTTGGCGAATGAAGAACTCCAAAGCTGAGCAGAAAATGCCCCTTGGGGGGACATTGGGGGGTCCCAGTGGTGGCTGCTGGCAGAGGCATTCTGGAGGAGCAGAGCCCTGTGACCCCCAGGACCCCAAAGTGGGGAGCCCAGAGAGGGGGGAGCGCCGTGATTTGCGGGACCCTCAACAGCCTGGAGAGGGGCAGGGGGGACTCCTTGGAGCCCATCACCCCCAGCATTCCTAAGTGGGGAGACGCAAGAGGGGGGAGCTTTTTGGATTCCTGGGACTCCCAGCAGCCTGGGGAGGGCGTGGACCAAGTAGAGAGGGGGACCCCCAATACAAGCATGACCCCCAGCAGCTGGGACAGGGGGGAACCCCGAACACCAAAGAGGAGGGCAGAGACAAGGAACTCCTGGGAGGCTTTTTCAGAGCAGATTTTTATGGACACACAATGCCTGGTGACTTCTAGAGAGGGACTTGGGCAGAGAAACCTTCAAACTCAACGTGCTCATCACTTGTTTTCCCCCAGACCAGGATTTCCCATTCCCAAGCCTTGGCCAGATATAGGAGGAGGCTGCGAGGAAGAGGAAGATGCCCCGGGACACCCAGGCAGGTGAGGAGGAAGTCACTGCCCCTTTTCCCTCTCTCCTGCTCCATCTCCCAGCCCAGCATTGCCCCCGGCTGCAGGACAACCCCGCTGCCGACACCGTCCTGCTGGGGACGGACTGGGGGGATCTCCTTGCCCTTCCCTGTGGCACGGAGGCAAATCCCATCCTCTCCTTCCTCCCCCAGACAAGGAGCTGAGGATGGAGCCCAGGGAGGACAAATCCCTGCAGCAGAACCTGGTGGAAGAGGCCATTTTGAGCAGCTCCCTGGCACAGGAATCCAATGGGGAGGAAAATGCCCGGAGATGCCACAGGAGGAGGGGCTGCAAACCCAGCCCAGGGTGCTCTGAGGAGGAAAGACCCACCCTGTGCCAGGAAGGTGGCTGCAGATCGAGCCGGAGCTCGGATCTGGTGGTTCACGAGCAGCTTCACGCTGGGGAGAAGCCCTACGAGTGTGGGGAATGTGGGAAGAGCTTCAGCCACAGCTCCACCCTGCTCCGCCACCAGATGATCCACACTGGGGAACGGCCCTATGAGTGTGGGGAGTGTGGGAAGGGTTTCAGATGCAGCTCCACCCTGATCCGCCACCACATGATCCATACTGGGGAACGGCCCTATGAGTGTGGGGAATGTGGGAAGGGCTTCAGAGACAACTCCACCCTGCTCCGCCACCAGATGATCCACACGGGAGAGAGGCCCCACGAGTGTTCCGAGTGTGGGAAGAGGTTTCAGACCAGTTCCAGTCTCCTCCTGCACCAGCGGATTCACACAGAGGAGAGGCCCTTCCGCTGCCCCGACTGCAGGAAGGGCTTCACACAAAACTCGCACCTTGTCAGACACCGGCGCATCCACACTGGGGAGAGACCCTACGAGTGTGAGGAATGTGGGATGAGCTTCAGCCGGAGCTTCCACCTCATCCGCCACCAGATGATCCACACTGGGGAACGCCCCTACGAGTGTGAGGAGTGTGGGAAGAGCTTCAGCCAGAGCACCAACCTGATCTTCCACCAGAACATCCACACTGGGGAAAGGCCATACAAGTGCTTGGAATGTGGGAAGAGCTTCAGCCAGCGCGGCAACCTGACTGTCCATAAAAAGATCCACACTGGGGAGAAGCCCTACGAGTGTTCCGAGTGTGGGAAGAGGTTTCAGACCCCCTCCAGTCTCTTCCTGCACCACCAGATTCACACAGAGGAGAGGCCCTTCTGCTGCCCCGACTGCGGGAAGGGCTTCAAGCAAAACTCCGGCCTCATCATCCACCGGCGCATCCACACCAGGGAGAAGCCCTACGAGTGTGAGGAATGTGGGAAGAGCTTCACCCATACCTCTACCTTGACCAGACACCAACGGAGGCACCAGTAAGGGAAGCCCTGCAAGTGCCCCGACTGTGGGAAGAGCTTCGTGCCCTGCTCCAACCCCATCCCCTTTTGCAGGAGCCACACTGGGAAAAGCCCTGGTGGCCCACATTCCCTGTGATCCATATTGGGAAGACCCCTGGCTGGTTATCCTTTTATTTTGGCCCTAATTGTCTTCTGATTCATCCTCATCACTTAAAAACACCCAAAATAGGACTAAAAAGAAAGAAATTGATCACAGATGTTTGAAGTCCCACCATTTCACAGGTATTTGAGGGGGAATTTAGGGTTTGGGGACATATTCTGGAGTATTTGTGGGTTCTTGGTGGATTTTGGGCAGTGTTCTCCATCTCTTTGCACTCCAAAAGCCAAGAGGGATCACCTCAAAACGACTCAATCCCACTGAAAACAATTCAATCCTACCCCAAAAGGGCTCAATCCCACCTCAAAATGGGTTGTTCCCACCTCAAAAAAACTCAGTCCCATGCCAAAATTACTCGATTCTACAGCCTCCAGGGTGAGATGGGGTTGAAAGGTGACTGGGATCCAGATTTGGAGGGGTGGGATCAGGATTGTGTAGGGCTGGCTCTGTGGGTGGTGTTTTGATAGTAAATAAAACTTTCAGAATGACTGACTTCTGTCCCATTCATTTTCAGTCCGTTCCAGTTCTGTTTTCAGACTGCCACCTTCTCAGCTGACTGTGTTTGTGTCCTCCTTTCTCTTCTGCCTTTCTTTGCCCGCTCTGTTTCTCTCACAGTGTCTCTCTTTAGCCAGGGCAGCTCCCAGCCAAAGACCCTCCCCTGATTTTGTTCCCAGTCCATGAGCTACGACAACCATGGGTGAAGTTACGACGGCTGGCAGTGAAATGTCACTGTAAGATCTTGCTCCACTTGGCTTTCGACCCCTTCTCAAGAGCTTTGCCTTCAAGGGCAGGAACATCTTTTCCTTGCTGGAACCTGGAACTCCAGACCCTTGGAGTGTGTGCCATGGATCCCAGAGGGGCATTCCTGAGGCTCCCAGGTTGCTGGTTCTGCTGTGCCTCCCGCGGGCAGGGGCAGGTGACAGGTGACAAGGTCCAGCAGCTCTGCTGGTTGTGCAGTGTCACAATGGCCCCTCTGGTTCCATGAGGCTCCTCTGTGAAACAATGGGCCCTTGGTTCCAGGAGGTTCCACGGTGTCACAAAGATCTCCTTGGTTCCGTGAGGAGCACAAAAGCTTTGCATCAACACTGAGCAACAGCTGCTGAACACACCTGGGAGCATCTGCTTGCATCAAAAGAGGGCTTCAAGCTGAGAAAGGCAGCAGCAGCTTCCATCTGCAACAGAGAGCCAGGCAAAGGACAGGGACAGAGAATTCAGTGGAAAGACTGCGAGAATTCTGCTCCCAGAGATCATTCCTGCTCACAGTGTCCCTTGTAGAAAGGGGACATCATTCCAGGCAGCCTGGACTGAGTATGTGGGTTTGTTGTTGAGGAAACCTGCTCAGGCTTTTCCATTCTTTCCTTACATCAGGAAAACTTCCCTGGGCCTGTGTGCAGGCAGAGCCCTGAGGAGAGCAGATGGCACATGGTGCCGTGGGCTGGGACAGCCAGCTGCAGAGCTCAAGGGAACAGAGATGTCAGTGCCAGGTGGGCGATGTCAGACATGGTGAGGTTGGGGGTGAGGAGCAGGTTGTCCAAACAGGATCAGCCTTCAAAGGGCTCATTCTGCTACATGCCCAGACCTCCTAAGGAGACATTCAGCATCCAAATTAATTGGAGAATGCTTCTATCACCTCTTCTCTGAAAAAGAAAAAAAAAAAAATTAAGTCACGAGGCGTACTTTGAAATCTTCCTCCTTAACAGAACTCCAAACTGACTCCAGTGAGCTGTAGAAGCCCTGAATACTTGAAGACAATTGAAGGAAGAGAAAGAGCTCTTTCAGGCTTTCTGTATTTTAATGAGTCCCACAGTGGATTTGGGGCTGAGTCCAGGACCCTCAGGGATTGAGAGAAGGCTGAAGAAGCTGCTCAAGGAGTCAGAAGCAAAACTCAAGTCCCTTGGAGCACCAATGGGTCCCACTGAGGGCAGGGACTGCCAAAGCCTCCCCAGGGACTTGTGAGAGCAGATCCTTGAGCTCTGCCAGGATTGCAGGGAGCTGCAATGCTGAGAAAGCCCTGGGCTGGTTGGAGGAAGCAGAAAGACCCAGCCCTGAGCCCAGGCCTGGCACAGCAGGGCCTGTCCCTCCCGGGTGGCTCAGGGCTGTTTTGGGGCAGTGGGATGTGAGGGGGAGGAAGGACAAATGTCATAAAATGCAACCCCTGCCAGCCTCTTCAGGGAGGGTGAGGGAGAACCAAAGTGCAGCCCCTCAATGGAAAGTTCCTTCTGTGGGGCTTCCAGAGGCAGTCCCAGAGCCCAGGGGACAAAGCCCTGGGTGCCTCTAGCCGTGCCAGCCCTGCCCAGCCCTTGGCCGTCTCTCCTGCAGGCTGTGCCCCCCTGTCCATGCTGTTCCTCTGCCCTGGCCAGCTGCACACGCCCATCTCACAACATTTTTGTACCCTCCCTGGGGTCCCTGCACCCAGCGCTGCCGGTCCCTGGCACACAGGGCCATGGCAGGAGCCCAACCCTGCTGAGGGGCTTTGCAGCAGGTTGATGGGGTTTAGGAGGGGGTGGGATAGGGGAAATAGGGCTTGGAAAGGCGGTCTTCATGCCCAGGAGGGGTGGGTTGGAGTTTGGGAGGCTGGGATGGGGTATGGAACGAGACAGCTGAAGGCTGGGGATGATGTGTCAGGGGGGGGGTCCCTGTTCCTAAGTGGGTTTTGGGGTATCCCATGTTTCTGGAGAGATTTCAGGGTATCCCCCATTCCTGATGAGGTGTTTTTGGAGTACTCCCACAGTTCTTAGTGGTTGCTCCTGAGAGCAGTGGCACACGTGGCTCCAGTACTCAGAGCTGGGGCCCCACATGGAGGGACACAAGGAGCTGGTTTGAGGGAGAACCCTGCTGCTTTCCGCCAGTTTTGGGGGTTATAAGCGGCTTGTGGGGGTCCCACATTTGATGGATGGGGAGTGCCCCATTTCTCCAGCCCTCCCCCAAATAAGATTTCTGCCACTCAGAGCTTTTCTCACTGATGACTCCCCAGGTGCCAGGCAGACCTGCAGCGCCCGGTGCTCCCCACCTGGAACCCACCTGCATCTGCCCCTCACCCCCAGTGCTCCCAGGAGCAGAATCTGGGGATGAGTCCTTCAGAAGCTTTTTGTGGCTCTGGATGCTGTAAAGGCTCTTTCCACCATTTTCACCTCTATTGTGCACATAAAAAATCCACCAGAAAGAAACTTCTCGGCGATCCTGTAACTAAAGCGGTGCACCATTTACTCCTGCTCCTGTGTCCTTGCCCAGGGCCTGCTCAGCAGAAAGCAGCTGTGGATGTCACTTTTGGACTCCATACAACTTCTGGAGTCACAGAATGGGTTGGGTCGGGAACGTCCTTAAAGCTCATCTAGCTCCAACTGATTATCTTCCACTCTCTCCCTGTCTCTGACAGGTTTTTTCATATTTCTTTCTGTTATAAATAAACTATGTAATTCGTGCTATTATATATAAAACTGAAATGTAATTAGACCCTACAGAGACCGAGTTTCTAAATCCCTGCACCAGCCTGGCTGAGAGAAAAATTTCACAACACTAAAAGTATTTCTTTCACAATAAGTGAGGATTCCACCTAGGTGGGGTTGGATCTTATCACCGGGACATTTGCACCATGACGACTTGATCACCACACTCTGATATCTACATCACATCTGATAAGGAATTGGACATTCCGGGAACTAAAAATAACTATTCCAGGAACCAGAGATGGCCCATCCATCAGCAGAAATGGCCCACTCATCACCCAGGATGGACAATTCATCAGACCCAGGAAAGGCTTTGTGCGGCCCAACTCCGGGACAAGAAAACTTCATGAATACAAGAAGAATAGAATTAATTTGGACTCTACCCAAAAACTGTATAAGAAGGGACCAGCCAAAGCAGCATTCGTGAACTTGGGAGGTCTGGTGCGATAGAGATCAGATCTATGCGTGTTCACCGAGCTCCAACCCCGGGCTTGGTGCTGTTTTTCTCGATCCTGGCGTTTGAACCCGATATTTCGGTCGCATAATAAATGTCATTTCTTTATTAAATTTGATTCGGCAATTTTGTTTATATTATTTCTATATCTCTACATCACATTTCTCATTCAATAAAACTGGGGTTGTTTAATAAAATCCCTAAGTGTTGAGCTTTTGATGGGGTTTTAGTTTAGTCCCAGTTTATTTTTTCTGTTAAAGGAATTCCCCCCCCCCGCCCCCCCCCACATGTTGCTAAGGGAACAAATCGCTGATCACTGGATACTTAAGAAAACAAAGAGCTAACCACTGGGGGTGGGGTATGCCTGGCTACTCTTTTGTTTCACCTGAGTGTGGGGTCAGTTGGGTCTCAGTGTTCGGAGAGAGAGAGGAGCTGCTGGTTCTTTTTCAGCTGCCTTTCTGCTGGAAACAACACAGGGATCCCAAAGCCGCCTTCCCTGCCCCGCTGGAGGCCGGGCTGTGGCCGCCCTGCCCTGCCGTTGCTTCGAGCCTTTGCTACGCTGTAGCCGTGCTCGCCCTTCCTGCCTAGACCTCCGGGGGGTTCCCCACTTGGATACATCGCATCTGCCACCCGGAATTCCTGTTCGTCCCTGCCCTTCCAGCCCGCCATTCCAGCCTGCCGTTCCGAGGGTCCGGCCAGGGGTTTGTGAAGCCTTTGTCCCATCCCTTCCGGGATCCCAGGCCCCCAGTGCCGCGTGCTTCCCGAGCTCGCTCCGGAGCGCCCCCTGCAGCCGCGGGGGAACCATCGCACCTGCCCTGCTCACCGGGAGCCGCCAGCGCCCCTGCCGGCTGCGAGCGGAACTGCACCCGAGGGGAAAGGGCCTGACAGCCGAGAAGGCTGGCACTGGGTTTGGGATTGTTTGCTGTTACTGCCATAGTTATTGCTGTTTGTTTGACTGGTTATACATATAATAGTAAAGAACTGTTATTCTTATTTCCCACATCTTTGCCTAAAAGCCCTTGATTTCAAAATTATAATAACTCGGAGGGAAAGGGGTTACATCTGCCACTTCAAGGGAGGCTTCTGCCTTCCTTGGCAGACACCTGTCTTTCAAACCAAGACAGATGGGGTACCCTTCCTTCTCGGACCAGGGTAAGAGAGAAGAGGAGGCTGCTGTTCTGCTAAGTTCTTTATTTCATAGTCTCATAGCTTTCTTGAAGGCAGAGTTTGAAGGGAGTTACATGATAAAGCTAAGCAGCAACAGCAAACAGCAGGCAAAACACAGCTTCTTCTTCTATATGCTCTATATACTCTATATACTCTATATACTCTATATGCTCTGTACTCTATATGCTCTATACTCTATATTTTTTCTTACAGAAGTGTGGATTATATTTGTTAATTGACCAATAAGATTAACACATGATTCCAGTTTTCTTAACCTATCCTGGCCTAATTCTAAGTCGTAAGCCTTACACCAGTGTTACGTAGGTATTACACAGATTTGTGGATGCAGTTTCTATCAGCTCTTATTGTTTATGTGAACACTCTATGTAAAAAATGTGAACAGTATAATTCTATCTATATTTTGTCTAAAGTAAAGAATTCTGTGAAAGGGTAACACTGCTGTAGCAAGAACTGTGTTTAAGGTCTCTGCTACAGCTTCTTAATGTTTAAGGCACTTAGCATATATTTCTCCTAAAAGTTAAAATTCTGTATTTCTATTTCACTTTGGTGTGGCTTCATGTATCTCAGCTTGTCCAAAGGTTTTAATTCAACCCCTGTGCTTTGGCTTCCCTCTGGGCCTGAGTCCAGAGGAGCTTTCACTCCAACATCTCCCCCTCCTGTTTGAACCATGTAGACTCCCAAATAGCTTTGTTGATCATTTGCCGAATACATTGAAGCAAACAAGGCACCATTATTAACACAACTATGATGATAACTAATATATAAAAACCTATCGCGGTATCCTGCAGTGGTAGGGAGGAGAAGAGAGATCCAACAGACAGGAATTGTGCAGCAAGATTGATTTATTTAATTATTTTACAACTCTTTTATAGACTTTTTTTCTTCATAGTCTAATTGGTCAAAGGATCAGCCACCCCTTTGGGTGATTGACTAAAATCCTAAAATATCCATTTTCAAAATATTTTTCTGCTGTATTATAAACAAAAGTTTGCAAGGTCACAGGTGTTCATAGTTTGTAGAACTCTACTAATATCTTCTGTGAGAGAGAAAAATATCTCACGGGACTGGAAAGAAGCAAGAAAAATTCTTGCTAGCAGCAATATTTGTATCCATAAAAACCCATCTTTAAAAGCTCTTTCACCCGTTGTTAAATTCTATCCATCAAGCAGATTATCTAACCAAGTTCCATTATCAACTCTAATCTTTGACACACCTTCTTTTAGTTGTTGAATACTCTTATGAATGGACTCTGAATGATCAGATAAATTCATAGAACACAGTCCTTCAAAATCTTTACACCCATATCCATGTGCTAATAAAAGGAAATCAATTGCAGCCCTGTTCTGCGAAGTTGCACGTCTGACATCTTTGGTTATCTGTTAGCATATCACTTAATGCAAGGGAAGTAGCATTGAATTCCTTATTTAGCCAACACCCTAGTCAGTCTAATTGTTTCAGTGCAACTCCTGAAGCAAGTTGTGGTAAAAGAAGAGCTGCTGAGAGCCTTTTTACAGAACCCTAGGGTACAAAATCATCATTACAATCTGGCTTATACAGAAGAATAGACCTTTTGTGTCTCATAAAAGCAAGCAGTTTTGCACTGGGTGTCAGCAAAGTAAGTTTTCCCACGCTACATGGTCCACCAGTGATGTATGCTGGGATAGCAGGCCAAACTCTATCTCCCCAAATGAAAAATACTCCATGTGGTAATTGAAAGGGAGTATCATATACAGAATGAACTAAAGAAATATAATTGCACCATGAGGTCTGATTTTTATATGAATTGTGATAAGGAGTAACATCCTTAATTAAAGGTTGACCCTTGTTTGCATAATTAAATTTGACACAAAAGGTCATATATGTAGAACCAAGGATTTTTAATTCTTGAGGTTCAAAAGATGCCTTGGGAAGGTGAGGAACCCACCAATCCCATGCATCTATTGGATTGTAGTAATTCCACACATTTGTCTTAACAAAGGGACCCTGAATAGCTTCATCAATTTCTGTCGGGATTGGCCAAGCATCCATTGGCACACCAACCAAACAGGTGGAATATGGTTTCTCAGAGGTTGTGTTGGACAAACACATAGTATCTAAACCTGATGCATTAGCTAAAGTCACCCAAACATTACTTTAGGTTGGTTAACTGGTAAATCTGCATAGCCAAAAGCAAGCAAAGCAAAAAAGCATAAGCATAATTTTCGATTAAGTTCCATATTCTTCTTACACTATCATCTAACAAAAAATTCTACAATACTGCTGATTCCCCCACCCAAAGTTCACAGTCTTCTGTAGATAGAATGCAAGATGTCAGTCAGAGGTTGCAATCTCTGTTCAGCTCACGTCTGTGTGCCTGCTTCTTTACTTGTAGGGTTGTCAGTGTTCCTTCGCACTTGATAGGGTTTCATGTTCTTTGCTGGAAGCCATCTGAGTTGACTGCCTGTGGAAACACAAGCAAACCCTTTGCCCCATGTTATTAAATGAAATGGATCTTCAATCTTTCCTGTTTCTGGGTTTCTGATTAGCACTGGAGGATTCTCTTTTCGCTCTTGTACTGTTAGAGAAATGTCTGAAAATTGGTGGATCAGGCTCTACAAAAGAGCTATTTAAAAAATTAAAGACATACAGAGCTTTGCTTGACCTCATCTGTGGTGTTGCCTGTGCCAGCCCTCGTTTTTGTTGATCTAGAATATGTTTTAAGAGTGATGTGTTCTTTCAACAATGGCTTGACTTGTGGGAGAGTAAGGAACACCAAAAGTGTGCCACACTCCCCAGTCCATTAGAAAATCAGCCAATTTCTTTGCTTGTATGCAGGGCCACTGTCTGTTCTTATTTCTTGAGGTACCCCTAATGAAGCAAACACTTGCAAAAAATGCTGACAGGTGTGACTGGCTGTCTCACCTGTATGTATTGAAGCAAAGACTGCACCTGAAAAGGTATCTATGGATACATGGATATTTTTAAATTTCCTGAAAGATGGGAATTTGGTAATATCCGTCTGCCACAATTGCAAGCTTTGCAATCCTTGTGGATTGACTGCTCCCGTTGAGACAGGAGGCTGTACAAGTTGGCAGTCAGGACAGGCACTTATGATTGCTTTTGCCTGATCCCTAGAAAGATGAAACATTCGCATAAGTGCTTGTGCATTTTGATGAAAAAAAGCATGACTCAGTTTTGCTTGTTCAAAAATGTTAGGCACAGTATTAACAACAGCTACTGCCAATTCATCAACTCTTGCATTTCCTTCTGCAAAAAATCCTGGAAGCAAAGAATGTGCTCTGATATGAGAAACAAAATACTGACTTTTTCTGTGACACTGATCCATGCCGTAAATCTAACCTCTCCTGATAGGAGAGCGTTTCTAAAAGTCTTTGCCAGGGTTTTTGAGAGACAAACGGAGACTTTCAGCCCTCTCTGCTGGTAGATAGTTGTTTATTAAGTCTTATCAGAGGAACAGAGCCACTAGCGTGACCCAGGCATAACATAGAGCAGTGAAAGAAGGAGAAAAGTCTAATTATCAAGATTTACACAGCCCTTTAAAGATAATTTAACCAATGGTTACTAAAAACATATATTATTTTCACTTTCCTAGAAATTATTCAGTAATATGGCCTGGAACTGTGGAATTTTTTCTCCTATCATCCCAAATTACTTTTACTGCAGAATATGGAGTGGTAGAAGAAGAAGAAGGTTTAGAGAACAACAACAATCCTCCATTTATTACCACAGGCCTGGGCCCTAGGCTATATCACCGTGTCCCGCAGCCATAGGGAGGAGGAGGAGAGAAGATCCAGCAGGCAGGAATTGTGCAGCAAGATTGATTTATTTAATTATTCTACAAACTCTTTTATAGACTTTTTTCTTCACAGTCTAATTGGACAAAGGATCAGCCACCCCTTGGGGTGATTGGCTAAAATCCTAAACCATCCATTGTCAAAATATTTTTCTGCTATACCATAAAAAAGACTTTTCAAGGTTGCAGGTGGCTTGGTTGTTTACATAACTCTGCTACCTCTTCTGTGAGAGAGAAAAGTCTCTCATGGACTTAGAAAATAGCAAGAAAATCCTTGCTAGCAGCATTTTTGTACCTACAATTCCTCCTTTTTGTTTGATAAGATAACAACTCTACTATTAATCCTAAATAGAAATCTACATCAGTTATTCATTCTAAATATGTCCTTAAGGCTTTAACTATCGGACTCCATAATAAGAAATTTAAAGTTCTGTCTCTGCTTGTAGAAGGACCATCCCAGTCTCTGCTTGTAGAAGGACCATCTGCCTGATGGTTGACATCCTGGTCATCATCAGAAGAGTCATTAGGCTGATGATCTACGTTCTGGTCACCATTTGGATGGTTGGTGTTCTGGTCATCATTTGTAGGTTGCCTGTTCTGCCTCTGGTGCCGTAGGTCAGGGCGAACGCATTTTGAAGGTAGCCACAGTATCCCAGTATCTGTGGAAACGCAAGCATACCCACGACCCCAAATGATAAGCTCATGAGGGCCTTCCCACTGGTTAGTAAATTCCACACCCAGACTTTTGCCCAGGGCAATTGTGTCTCGCCTGCAGACTTCAATGAGAGAAAATTATTCAGAATAACAGGATTATTTGAATTTTGTGGTACCGTAAGGTGATTGATTGTATACAAAGCTATTGCTAGTTGGCTTCAGTAACCAAAGGTTCCTGTGAGAATCATTGAAAAGCCATGATAACAGCCCTGAATTCAAATAACTGAGCAGAGTCTGACTCGGATTGGTGTGTTAATCAACCACTGCAAAGGCAGCGTAGGATACTGTGCGCCCTCACGCACAGTGACCCCTGCTAAAAATTTGTCCCAATCCGTACCCCCAAGCTGCCAACATGTCCCGTCCCCAAAGGTTAAGGGAAGTGGTAGTAACATAAGGCCTAATTGCAGCTGTGTGCAGCTGAGTCCTTCACCACCACAGGCCGTTTGCTTAAATAGCTCTGTGTGGTTCCTCCTAATCCTGCGATGGCCGATCCCACCGGGGCTAAAGGCCATTAGGGAGGCCATGCAGAGAAGGAGATGATAGTTACATCAGCACCCGTATCAATCAAACCTCGAAGCTGAGTCCAGGGCGGACGGGTGTTCGGCAGGATCAGGGTACATGTCATCTGTGGCCTTTGGTCAGAGATGTCTGCAGTCCAGAAGGCCTGTGGAAGTCCCGTAGATCCACTGCCGTTATCTTCATGAGTTTGTTGTTCTATCCTGGGGACACAAGACTTAAAAGGCACTAATTTAGCAAGGCAGGTCTTTTCAGGAATAGTTACAGGGGGTTTTTGCGTGGAGACCATAGCGCAAATCTGACCTTTAAAGTCAGCGTCAATAACTCCTGAGTGCACTAAGATTCCTTGATGTGCAACGTCAGGTTTTCCCACCAGCATTGCACTGGATCCCTGGGCTAAGGGTCCATAAGCGTCCAAGGGAGCCTTATAAATACCGCTAGAGTCTAAGACGACTGCAGCTGCAGTGTGGATGTCAAACCCGTCTGATCCGTGGGTGCCATCTGATCCCTGGGTGCTGTCTCTAGGGTTGCTGGGTAGGCCTGTGCCTGTACCTGTGCCACTCTCTGGGGGAGCGACTGCATCAGAGATCAATTCCCCCTCCTTGCAGCCCGGCGGAAGTTTCCCGACAACGGCTGACCATCGGCATGAGTCCGGGATCTACAGTAGCCCGTGCAATGCCCTGGCCTGCCACACCTCTTGCACTGGGGGATCGGTGTGTTTTCTTTTTGGCTCGGCTTAGGCCGCTTCCGTTTTTTGGCCTGTTTGGGTTGCTTTAGTTCACGACCAGAAGATGCGTGAACAGGCTGCAGGAACGCAGCCAAAGCAGACCTTCTCTGGTTCCCAGATCCCACCTTAGCACAGGCTTCGACCATGTCTGTTACCTCACAATCCCCTGGTAAGGCATCTATGATTTTTCTGCACTCCTCGTTTGCGTTATCTCCCACTAACTGCCTTAACAACAACTGTCTTAACCCGTCATCCTCAACCTGCTTCTCAAGAGAAGCAGCGGCTTTCTCTACAAAAAAGAGGAATGACTCTGATTTCCCTTGAACTATTTCAGTATATCGCTTTCTGGGTGCCGACAACTCTATGGTTTTCAACAGGGCAGCCATGCCGACCTGTTGAGCTTGCTGCAGGACGCTAGAGGACAAAATACCCTGTAGGCTGGGATCAGAGAAGGGACCAGTCCCCATAAGAGCATCTGTTCCCGCTGTCCATCTAGGATCGGCAGCAGGCCGCTGCATATTCCCTAATGCAGCCTTGTCCACCAGCTTTCTCCAGGTTTCCTCAAAAACTGTAAATTGTACAGGTTGAAATAGAATTTCACCTAAGTGTCTGATATCAAATGGAGAAAGCAAATCTGTATTTATCACCCTTATTATTTGCATAACCTCAGCAGAACCTAGCCCATGTTGTGCCACCTTGGATTGCAGATCCTGGGCAACCTTCCAAGCAATCACCTCATGCTTGTCATGCTCCCCTGAATTTGGGAGAGCCTTATACACTGGGAAAGCTTGGATCTCCCCTTTTGGGGAGTCACTACCATCCTGAACTTCTGGCACAGCCTGTGGATGGAGTGTAACAGCTTCTCGATTACCCCCAGAATCCTCAAAACTATTTGGTATTCAAAGTGTTTCCAATAACCTCCAGTCACCCTCCTCCAATGCCCGCATCTTAACTGACTCTAAGAAGCGATTGTAGTGGGTCGGACGCACTGTTACCGTGCAGTCCTGAAAGGTCCAGGGGCGAGACTGGAGCAGCCTTTTCCTTCACTGCCCGGCTATGGCAGTTTTGCGCCCCAGGGCCAGAACCTCATCTGCCTCACTTCCTGATGATGAGTCATCAGGCAAAGGCAACTCTGAGATGCTGGGAGCCAACAGTGGTGGACGGAGAGAGAAACTTTGGCTAGGCTGGCTAGAGGCAGAACAGACAGCACAGACTGCAGCTGGCTGCACTGCAGTTTTAACAGCAGCCTCTTTACGGGATGCTGTCTCGGCTGGTCCTGACCGAACTGGTACTGGAGCTGCTGCGACCGTCTCTGGGGCTGCACTCATCTCTTGCTCTGCGTTCAGCGCCGCTGCCGAAACTGCTGTCGTTTCTCGCTCCCCGGCCACATTTGGCGCCACTGCCCCCGGTCGCTGCTCTGCAGCCGCCGCCGCTTCCAGGTTTTCCTGCGGCAGCACTACTTCTGGGTTTGCCGCGGGCTGCACCGCTTCCTGGTTCGGAGCTGCGTCTCCCGCGGGCAGTGTGGGCCCGGCACACCCTGTACAGCAGGATGCCTCTGGCATCTGCAGCAGCTGCTTTTGCAAGCTGAGCAGTTCCTCCAGCTTCCGTGATATGTTCAGTAACTCTGTCAGCAAAGGCAGATGCTGTATTAAAAGGTCGATGGCTCGGTTCTGCGACTGCGCAGAACAGTCGAGCGCCAAGGAGGGCAGAGGACCACACCCAGGCAGTCTCAGTGCAGTCACGCCTGGCGCTACACCGGCTAAGAAGTTAGATCCAGGCGTTCCTGGTGCAGCCAATGCATGTGCAGACGGGCTAGGAGGTGCCACGGGGGTCCAAGTTGCTAAGCCGCTAATTCGCAGCCCTGGATAAGCCGTGGCCACCACCGAGTCGAGCGGCAAGGCATACTATGTGCCCCCCCACTGCCCCGACACCCCCGCCTCTGCTGGCGGGGGGTCCCTGGGGGCCGCGGAGTCCTGCGATTGTGCAGGGTTAGGCGGCGCAGGCTCTGCCTGTGGAGCCCAGTCAGCGGGGCCCCCCTCGGACATTCCTCCGTCACTCATCACCGAAATAGGCGAGCCAGCTCTGCTGCAACAGTCAAGGTCTGTTAGCAGAATAAATAATGAACACCAGGTCTAGTATAATTCTAACACTGCTGGGTCCCCAAATGGGAGTTAGTGTCAGACAGCACAGCCAAGTTCCTGCCATAAGGCAAAGTCCAGGGCACTATCTCTGTCCATGGAAATCCCTTTTAAGGTAGCCCAGTCTAATAATTCCCGAACTGAATTTTCAGAAATGGAGGTTTGCATTACACTGAACACACCTTTCCAGACCATTACCACAGCGTTGGTTTGTGAGCCGCTGTTCGCCATTTCTCAGTCCCGGGGGGAAGGGGAACAGCGTACCTCTAGAGACATTAGGCTTGGCTCGCAGCAGCAGGACATGTCAGAGATTGCAAATCACGTCAGGCAGCACCAAATATTACCGCAGGCCTGAGCCCTAGGGTATATCACCGTGTCCCGCAGCCATAGGGAGGAGGAGGAGAGAAGATCCAGCAGGCAGGAATTGTGCAGCAAGATTGATTTATTTAATTATTCTACAAACTCTTTTATAGACTTTTTTCTTCACAGTCTAATTGGACAAAGGATCAGCCACCCCTTGGGGTGATTGGCTAAAATCCTAAACCATCCATTGTCAAAATATTTTTCTGCTATACCATAAACAAGACTTTTCAAGGCTGCAGGTGTTTGGTTGTTTACATAACTCTGCTGCCTCTTCTGTGAGAGAGAAATGTGCTAATAAATGGACTTAGAAAATAGCAAGAAAATCCTTGCTAGCAGCATTTTTGTATCTACATGGGATGACAGGGAAAAGGGGAGCAGGGGTGTCCTG
Organism: Corvus cornix cornix; assembly: GCF_000738735.6. Classification (NCBI taxonomy): domain Eukaryota; kingdom Metazoa; phylum Chordata; class Aves; order Passeriformes; family Corvidae; genus Corvus; species Corvus cornix. The sequence continues at coordinate 216,291 of NW_024108688.1, forward strand.
ATGTCCAGAAATGGGGGATTCAGGGGGTCCCAGTGCTGGGGTCCCAGTCCCCCCTCGTCACCCTCAGGAGCCCCCAGCCCCAGCGCTGGAGCCATCGCGCTGCTCCGGGCAGATCCCGGCGGCGCAGGCTGGGAGATGCGGCAGTGCCCGAGGGAGGGCGGGGGAACGGGGGGATCACTTCCAGCTGTCCCCAGGGAAGGCTCTGTAAATCCCAGTCAATCCCAGTATGGTTACAGACGATTCCGGTATATCCCAGTTGACACCAGCATGCACTGTGTCACTCCCAGTTGCTCCCAGTTCCTCCCAGAGTGTGCACAGCATGGGCCTGGTAGATCCCAGTTACCCCCAGTCAGGTTCCATTCACACCCACTATAATCCCAGTATGATTTTAGACACTCCCAGTATGATCCCAGTCACTCCCAGTATGATGCCAGTGGCCCCCAGTGTGTTCCCAGTTGCTCCCTGTCAATGCCAGCACGACCCCAGAAGCCTCCAGTATGATCTCTGTGACTCCCTGTCTTTCCCAGTATATCCCAGTCACCCTTAGCATGCACCCAGTCACCCCCAGCATGCTCCCAGTCACTCCCACCTCCTCCCAGTTGCTTTCAGCACGATTCCAGTTGCTCACAGCCACTCCCAGTCAATCCCAGTATGATTCCAGTCACCCTCAGTGTGATCCCAGTCTCACCCAGCATGGTCCTGGTTGTTCCCAGTGTGGTTCCAGTCACCCCCAGTATGGTTACAGACACTCCCAGTATATCCCAGTTACCCTCAGCATGTCCATAGTCATTCCCAGTCACTCCCAGTGGCCCCAGTAAGGTTCCAGTTATCCCAGTACAAACCAGTCACTGCCAGTGGTGCCACTGCTGGCATCCCCCAGCCCTCTCTGCGTTCCCCCTCGCGGCTCTCCAGGCTCCCGAGAGGAGCCCCAAGGGCTGCAAGTCCCCAGCCAGGGTCCCCAGCAAGGCCCAGTTTGGATCTGCAGCCCCCAATGTTCCCGGTTTCCCTCTCCTTTTCCCCGGGCCGGGTTCCCCCGCCCCCAGCGGGTGGGAGCAGCCGAGAGCCCCGCGCTGCCCATCCCGACCTGTCCCGGCTCCATCCCCGCTGCTCCCGCGGGCTGCGAGGGGCTCGGGAACGGGGGACCCAGGGTGTGGCTGGTGCTGGGGGAGGAGGAGGAGGGATGGGAAAGGAGGGAGGATGAAGAAGGAGAGCGAGAAGGGATGGAAGCAGGAGAAGGAGGTGGGATTAGGGAGGAGGAGGGATGGAAGAGGAGGAGCAGGAGGAAGAGGAAGAGGAGAGACAAAGGAGGATCAAGAAAAGGAGAAGGAACCACAAGGTTGAGCACTCCCTGAATTTGCAGCCCCCCCCCCCCCACCTGTGGGAGCATCGCCCCCCATCCCGCAGGTTCCCAGGGAAGGGGAGCTTGGCCCAGATATCCTGGTGGTGTCCCTGGGTTGGGTTTTTTTTGCAGGGGGATGTTTGGAGAATGAAGAACTCCAAAGCTGAGTGGAAAAGTGGCGGGGGGGTTGGGGGACATTGGGGGGGTCCCAGTGGTGGCTGCTGGCAGAGGCAGTCTGGAGGAGCAGAGCCCTGTGACCCCCAGGACCCCAAAGTGGGGAGCCCAGAGAGGGGGGAACGCCGCGATTCACAGGACCCTCAACAGCCTGGAGAGGGGCAGGGGGGACTCCTTGGAGCCCATCACCCCCAGCATCCCTAAGTGGGGAGACGCAAGAGGGGGGAGCTTTTTGGATTCCTGGGACTCCCAGCAGCCTGGGGAGGGCGGGGACCAAGTAGAGAGGGGGACCCCCAATACAAGCATGACCCCCAGCAGCTGGGACAGGGGGAACCCTGAACACCAAAGGGGAGGGACCAGAGACAGGGAACTCCTGGGAGGCTTTTTCAGAGCAGGTTTTTATGGACACACGATGCCTGGTGTCTTCTAGAGCTGGACTTGGGCAGAGGGACCTTCAAACTCAACGTGCTCATCTCTTGTTTTCCCCCCAAACCAGGATTCCCCATTCCCAAAGCTTGGCCGGATGGAGGAGGAGGCTGCGAGGAAGAGGAAGATGCCCCAGGACCCCCAGGCAGGTGAGGAGGAAGTCACTGCCCCTTTCCCCCTCTCTCCTGCTCCATCTCCCAGCCCAGCATCGCCCCCGGCTGCAGGACAACCCCGCTGCCGATGCCGTCCTGCCGGGGACGGACTGGGGGGATCTCCTTGCCCTTCCCTGTGGCACGGAGGCAAATCCCATCCTCTCCTTGTCCTTCCTCCCCAGACAAGCAGCTGAGGACAGAGCCCAAGGAGGACAAATCCCCGCAGCAGAACCTGGTGGAAGAGGCCGTTTTGAGCAGCTCCCTGGTGCAGGAATCCAACAGGGAGGAAAAACCCCAGAGATGCCACAGGAGGAGGGGCTGCAAACGCAGCCCAGGGTGCTCTGAGGAGGAAAGACCCATCCTGTGCTGGGAAGGCGGCCGGATATCGAGCCAGAGCTCAGACCTGGTGGTCCATGAGCAGCTTCACACTGAGGAGAAGCCCTACAAGTGCCTGGAGTGTGGGAAGAGCTTCAGGACAAGCTCCAACCTGATCCGCCACCAAATGATCCACACTGGGGAATGGCCCTATGAGTGTGGGGAATGTGGGAAGGGCTTCAGATGCAGCTCCCACCTGATCCGCCACCAGATGATCCACACTGGGGAACGGCCCTATGAGTGTGGGGAGTGTGGGAAGAGGTTTCAGACCAGCTCCAATCTCCTCATACATCAGCGGATTCACACAGAGGAGAGGCCCTTCCGCTGCTCCGACTGTGGGAAGGGCTTCAAGCAAAACTCCCACCTCGTCACCCACCGGCGCATCCACACCGGGGAGAGGCCCTACGAGTGTCCTGAGTGTGGGAAGAGCTTCTCAGACAGCTCTACCTTGACCCAACACCGACGGAGCCACCAGTAAGGGAAGCCCTGCGAGTGCCCTGAGTGTGGCAAGAGCTTCATCCTCTACTCCAACTTCATCCCCCAACAGAGGACCCACGTTTGGCAGAGCTCTGGTGACCCACATTCCCTGTGATCCAGTTTGGGAAGAGCCCTGGCTGGTGCTCTCCACGTCCTCCTGGATCCCTGTAAGCACCTGGGTGAACGCAGGGGCTGGAACATCCATTGGGACTCTGATCGAAATCAGAAATTCATTGGGAAGAGCTGATTTGTTGACTTTACGGCCCAAAAATTCTCACCTGCTCTGTCCAGTTGTTTCTTCTGGTGGCATCCAGCAATCCTGGATGATCTTGGAGGTCTTTTTCAACCTAAATAGTTTCCTCCTTCATCCTGTCAAAACAACCAAAATTGGGGTAGAAATAAAGAAATTCAACAAAGGTATCTAAAGTGGCACCATTTTACTGGGATTTGGGGGTGAATTTGGGGTTGGTTCAGGGGAATATTTGGGAGGATTTGGGTGTTGTGATGCCATGGGTTGAGCAGACAGGGCCACGATCTCGTAGTTGTGCTGGCAGAACGTGTCCACCTGAGCCCGTCTGTTCTCCAGGAATTGTGGGTATCTATCCCAGTCCCTGGCCTGAGTCTCCCCGTTTGGGGTGTGCCCCCCAAAGTGCCCAAATCGCTGCTGAAGTGGCTGAGCTGCTCCCGCCTGGGGATGTTCCTGTCCACAAAGCTCTCCTGGTCAGTGCCATGGGGGGCCGGGAGGGGTTTAGGGGTGCCTGGGGGGATTGGGAGGAGCTTCTGGTCACTCTTGAGGGCATTTGTGGTGCTGGGAGTGGGCTTTTGAGGTGGTCTGTGAGGGAGTTTTGAGGGTCTTGGCTGGGCTGTGTGTTTGGAGAGAATTTGGATGGTTCTTGGGGTCATTTATGTTGCAGGGAGTGGTTAGGGGGGGTTCCTGGCCAGGAGCTGTGGGGTGGTTTGAGTGGTCTGGGAGTGGCTGTGGGGCTGAGAAAGGGTTTTGGAGCACTTGACCCCAGAACCCCAAAGCTGCCACCAGACCCCACCCCCAAGATGCTGCTGTGGGTTGTCGGCTCCATGTTGGGGTTCATCCTCCTGGCACTGCAGGAGAAGGTGAGGGGGGGTCCCCAGGGGCCGTGTGTGTCCCCCCAGAGCGTGTGACCCCCCCATCCCGGTGTCACCCCCTTTTCCCTGCCCACAGGGCTCCTGCGCCAGCCCCTGCTGCCCCGGGAGGGAATTTGGGGAGGGGGCAGAGGGGGTGCGCAGCCCCCGCCGGGGGATGAACCCGGCCCAGCGCCCTTCAGTCAGCACCGAGCTGGGCTTGGGGCCGCAGGAGGAAGAGGCTGATGGGAAGCAGATCCTGCAGGGGGACAGGGCTTGGGCTCAGGGCAAGGTCCTGCCCTGCACACCTGGCTCAGGTGTGAGCCTGCCCCGGGAAGGGAGCGGGACATTCCCATCCCCAGGGATCAGGGCTGGGAGCAGCACTGGGACCACGGACATGGAAATACTGGGAGCCACTGGGACCGCACTGGGGGCTGAATTATCCCCCCCAGCACCTTTTCAGGCCGCCCTGCGACCTGAGAAATGCTCACTCGGCCTTGGCCAAGAGCCCCCGGGCTCAGCTGCTCTGAGCTCATCAGAAACTGTCTGCTCCCAGTTACTGCTGCTGTCCAACGAGCTCCTGGTTTCTTTAGGAGCCGCCTTGGGAACTGTTTTTCCTCCCTCAATGGCACAACATCCCTGTTCTCACACTTTCAGGGAAAGCTGCTGATGCGAGGTGCGGCCAGGATGAAACATTGCTGTGACTAAAGCCCCTCTCTCGGGGCTCTGTAAACAGCGACCCAAAAGGAGCTCCTTGTAGCTCTCCTGGGCCAGCACCCTCCCTCTGAGTGGGGCTCTCTGAGCCGGGAACTCTCCCGTTTGCTGCGCTCGGGGCATCCCTGAACAACGAGGGACCCTGGGCTGATCCCCCCACTCCTCAAGGCTCAACCTTTCGCCCACTGGGGAGATGCAGAAGCATCCTCAGGGAGCATTTCCCTGCCCTCCAGGGGAGTTTCCCACAGGGCCCTGGCACTGACTCTTTCTGTCTGTGTGCGCACACGTGTGCCTGTGCTCTGGCAAACATGGCAGAAATGCTGCTCTCTGAGGGGTTTCAGTGCCTGGGATATCTGAGTCAGTCAGGCCTGTAAGCAAGGTTAAGTCCCAAGGAGTAAGCTCAGTTAAATGCTGCTAAGTGTTGTCTTTTGCTAAGTTAAGTTTAATGTCACTCATAAGCAAAGTTAAATACTGTTAAGTATTATTCCTCTGTTAAATTGGGAAGTCACAGGTTGTGAGTTCGGTGAAATACTGTTAAGTGCTGTTCTTTTGCTAAATGGGGAAGTTTAAGGTGTCAGTTAAGGTTAAGGCGGAAGTTAAGTCCTGTTCAGTCTGAACTCTGTGAAGCTTTTAGGCCACATTCCTTTGATCCTTGCCCTCAGTGTCCTTTTGTCACACGAACCTAAATACACACACACATAGGGACAGTTCTCAGCTCAGTTCTGGTTTGATTGCCCGGATTTTGTTTGGTTTTGTGGTTGATTTGTTTCCTTGGTGTGCCTGAACTGTGCAGGCAGGAGTAGAGTGATTCTTGCCAAGGAACTTTGCGGTGCTGTTGCTTAATATTAAATCTGGTTTTTGCCGGGGATTTTTGAAGCGCTCTCAGCCTCTCGTTTGCACAGGGTGGAGGAGCCCTGGCCCAGGCTCTTGCCCTAGGGACACGGGGATGCTGCCAGGGGGTCCCTGTCCCCCTGTGCCACCCCCACGGCCCCAGACCCCGTCCCTGTGTCAGGCTCTGGGGGTCGATCTTGTGGAACATCCTCTGGGGGAGGCTGTGGCAGCAGGGGCAGGGGGAAACCTGGGGGGACAGGGGACACCTCTGTGCACAAGCAGCGTTGGACTTCTCTGGGGGAACTGAGGGGGGGCCGGGGCAGAGTGACCTCCCCAGTGACCTCACACAGCCCCCTGTGATGTCACACAGCCCCCCTGATGTCATACAGCCGCTGGGATGTCACAGCCTGCTCTGTGATGTCATAGCCCACTGTGTAATGTCACACAGGCATTGGTGATGTCTTACAGCTCCCTTGTGCTGTCACACAGCCCTCTGTGATGTCACAGAGCCCCCTGTGATGTCACAGCCATATCTGCAATGTCACAGCCCACTCTGATGTCACATAGCCACCCTGTGAATTCACAGGTGTTCTATGATGTCACAGCACCCATCTGTGATGTCAGTCTGTCCTCTCTGTGATATCACACAGCTGCTCTGTAATGTCATAGCTGACTCTATGATGTCAAACAGCCGCCCTGTGATGTCATAGCCTATTCTGGGATGTCACAGCCCTCTCTGTGATGTCACACCACCACTCTGTGATGTAACAGCCTGCTCTGTGATGTCACAATTGCTCTGTGATGTCATAGTCTGCTCTATGATGACTGACTGGTGCATACAGGTAAAACCTTATAAAATGAAGGCCCTGTTGCCTTCGTAAAATCATGGCTCAGGCCTGTTACTTCTGCTAGAGAAGGACCATGGGAAAGAAGCATAGCTGAAGTAGAGGTAGAAAAACATGCTGTGTGATTATCGTGTGTTCACCCAGTGGTGTGTGGTGGTTGGTTGAACCAAGTTTGTTGTGCTTTAAAACTATGTAAACAGCTTAGAAACTGTATAAAAGGGGCTACATAGTATTAAAGATAAGCTTTTACCCAGAGCAGTTGGAGTGTCTGTGTGTCTCATGACCACCTCAACAGTGACATATGACCTCTGCCCTGTGATGCCAGAGCCCATTCTGTCATGTCACACAACTGCCCTGTGATGTCACAGCCCTGCTCTATGATGTGACAGCCACTCCCCTGTGATGTCACAACCCATTCTGTTATGTCACAGCCTGTTCTGGGATGGCTCTGCCCTCTCTATGATGACACACCAGTGCCCTGTGATGTCACAGCCAATCTGTGGTATCACAGCCCACTCTATCATGTCCCATCACCATCCTGTGATGTCACAGTCATCTCTGTGATGTCATACAGTCCCCTCTATGATGTCATAGCTGGGAACAACTCATTCTGTGATGTCACACAACCCATTTCTGACATCACAGCTGCTCTGTGGTTCTGTGACACAGGCACAGAGGTGTTACCAAAACTTCAGTGAAACAAAACCTCCTCAGCACCAGCGCAGCATGAAGCAGCAGCATTCTTTATTGGGTCGGATGCACGAGGGGAGAGCCCCTCCCAAAGTCGTGTGTGCTGAGTTCAGGAATGTTCCTGTCTGCAGACTGTGTTTCACAGACACATTCCCAGATTGTCCCACAATAAACACACACACGATAATCATTTCCCCAAAATCACTGCATATTTCCCCCACCCCTTTGCACATCCGTTCTTCTGCCCTGGGGGTCTCTTTGGGGGTCCCTGGTGGTCGCTGACCCCAAAGCCAGCCCTGACTGTCCGGTGAACTGGTGAAAGTTGGCACACCTGGGCTGGTTGCTGCCTACAGAATCAGCATTGTGCGGTTCCATGGCAAGTGGCTTTTGGAGAATAAGCATTGTATGAACCCACCAGGTGCAAACCATTTTTCATCTGGCAAATTTCCCCTCCTTGGAGGGCTGTGAAGCTTCTCCTCCCTTCAAGCCTTCGTAAGCCTCACTCTGCTCCTTTACTCACATCCCACAAGTTCCTCAGTTGCTTTCACAACCATGTTCTTTACACAGCTTAAAGAGAGTGTCATAAGCACAAGTATTGCTGTGATCCCAATTATACCTTGCAAAAGTGAGGCCAACCATCAGTCAGAGAAAATCCAAGTCCTTTAAATATTTTATCCAACCAGTTACTTTCTATCTCTTCCCTTAATTCCCTGCTGGATGCAGCAACCGATTTTATCCTCTCTACCTGATCATCCAATCCAGCATCACATTTGGAATGTGCACACAAGAAGTGCTGTTGTTTCAGTTCAAGAATCCACACACTCCCTGTCCATGTAGCAGCAATAGGGCTGAAGCCAATCTGCTCTGTAAGGGCATTTTAGCTGGGGCTGGCAATTGTTCCTTTATTTCAGCAAACCCCAAAGGAGCTGCATTCACTAAAGTTTCCATTTGCAGAGCCCAGTGGTGTGTGGCTGGTCTGTTCCTAAAGGCAGATTTTTGCGGAGCAGAGATGGATTCTAAAATCCATCCCGCTGTAGTTCCCACACTGGGATGTTTTCAAGTTCCATCCCCTTTAACCTTTTCCCACAGTCGGGTTCCCAGTGGTGACTCCTTGCATGAGGGACGGAACGTTAATACCCCCAGTGTCCATGGTGCTCCTGATGCTCCCAGGGGCAAACGTGTGCTCCAAATTCCATCACTTCCCACCCATCCTGTGCCTCCTAAGGATCTGACCGTGTCCTGCTGACAATCTGTGTCTCTCCAACTCTCGTTGTTTGTTGGGTGATCCCAGGTGTCACTGAGAAAGGCAGAATCATTTCTACAAACACAGCCCAGCCTTAGAGCCTGGGCCACAGCCAGGAGCCACTGTACCTCAGGATTCCAAACAGCTCAAGTGTCTCAAGCCCAGCATGTTCCCAGTCACCACCAGTATGGTTACAGGCACTCCTAATACACCTCATTTGCCCTCAGCATGCACCCTATCATTCCCAGTTCCTCCCAGTGTGTCCCCAGTGGGCTTCCAGCATGGGCCTGGCAGCTCCCAGTAACCCCCACACAGGGTCCATTCACAGCCAGGATGATCCCAGTGTGATTGTAGCCACTCCCAGTATGATCCCTGTGACTCCCTGTCTCTCCCAATATCCCAACTTCCCCCAGCATGCTCCCAGTCAGTACTACCTCCTCCCAGTTGTTTTCAGCATGATTCCAGTAGCTCACACCCACTCCCAGTCAATCCCAGTATGATTTCAGTCACACTCAGTGTGATCCCAGTCGTCCTCAGCATGGTCCCAGTTGTTCCCAGTGTTGTTCCAGTCACCCCCAGTACGGTTACAGATTCTCTCAGTATATTCCAGTCACCCTCAGCATGTCCGTAGTCATTCCCAGACACTCCCAGAGGCCCCAGTGAGGTGTTAGTTATCCCATTATGATCCCAGTCATGCCCACAATATCCCAGTTGCCTCCAGCACACATTCGGTCATTCCAGGCTACTCCCAGTTGCTTGCAGCATCATCCCAGTTTCTCTCAGTTGCTCCCTTTCAACACCAATATGATCCCAGTAACCTCCAGTACGATCCCAGTCACATGCCAGCACTCCCAGTATGGTCGCAGTTGCCTCCAGCTAGATCAACCCAGTCAGTCCCAGTAGGATGCCATTTGCTCCCAGCATGCTCCCAGTTTCTCCCAGTCACTCCCAGTATGGGGGATGATATGCATGGTGTGCTCCCAGTCATTCTCAGATACTCCCAGTATTAGTCCAGTCGCTCCCAATATGATCCAAATGTGACCCCAGTGTGCTCCCAGTCACTGCCAGTATGAACCAGTTGCACCCCACATGGTTCCAGTTGCTCTCTTTCACCCTCACTTTAGTTCCAGTCACTCCCAGTCTCTCCCAGTGTACCCCAGTTCCCTCCAGCATACTCCCAGTCACTCCCAGTTCCTTCCAGCATGATCCCATTTGCTCACAACCACTCCCAGTCAGCCTCAGCATAGTCGCACTCACTGCCAGTATGATCCCAGTCACCTCCAGCATGATCCCAGTTACCACAGTTCATCGCAGTATAAGCCCAGTTGCTTCCAATCACTCCCAGCATGCACCCAGTTCCTCCCAGTTGTTCCTAGCATGATCCCAGTTGCTCCCAGCTGCTCCCAGTCACCCTCAGCATGATCCCACTCACTCCCAGTATATCACATTTGGCCCCAACATGGTCTCAATTGCACCCCGCAGGATCCTACTCACTCCCAGTATGATCCCAGTAGGATCCCAGTCTCCCTCACTGTGATTGCAGTCTCCCCCAGCATGGGCTCAGCTGCTCCCACTATGATCCCAATATGATCCCAGTACAAACCAGTCACTGCCAGTGGTGCCACTGCTGGCATCCCCCAGCCCTCTCTGCATTCCCCCTCCCGGCTCTCCAGGCTCTCGAGAGGAGCCCCAAGGGCTGCAAGTCCGCAGCCAGGGTCCCCAGCAAGGCCCAGTTTGGATCTGCAGCCCCCAATGTTCCCAGTTTCCCTCTCCTTTTCCCCGGGCTGGGTTCCCCCGCCCCCAGCGGGTGGGAGCAGCCGAGAGCCCCGCGCTGCCCATCCCGACCTGTCCCGGCTCCATCCCCGCTGCTCCCGCGGGCTGCGAGGGGCTCGGCAACGGGGCAGGAGGAGGACGAGGAGGAGGAGGGAGGGAGGAGGGGGAGGTGGGATTGGGACTGGGACGGGGCGGCAGGAGGAAGAGGAGGAGGAGGAGGGAGGAAGAGGCGGAGCGGCAGCGGGAAGCTGGAAGAGAGGAGGAGAGGCGGAATCACGCGGCTCCAGCGCTCGCTGAACTCGCAGCCCCCCGGGACCATCGCCCCCCATCCCGCAGGTGCCGCTCGGGGGGACATCGGGGGTCCCCGGGAGGTGTTTTTGGGGGTGCCGGTGCCGGTGGCGGCAGAGCCCCGGCGGGGGCGGGGGGATGCGGGTCCCCCCGCGGTGGGGGTTGGGCTTCCCGGGCCGGGCCCTCCGAGCTCTGCCGGGGCCCCGTGGGGAGCGCGCGGGGCCGGCGGGGGCGGGGGGACACCGGTTTTGGGGAGCCCCGGGAGCCCCGGCTTCCGTAAGCGGGACCCCAGAGAGAGGAGAGCCCCAGGAGCCCAAAGCGGGGAGCCCGAGAGGGGGGAGCCCTGGGATTGGCGGGACCCCGGCGGGGGGGTCTGGGGGCTGCAGGGGCGGCATGGCCGGGAAAGGGGCTCCGGGGTCCCGGGGCCCGGAGGTGGCTGCTCCCAGTAGGAGCCCAGTCAGTCCCAGTATGATCGTGGTCACTTCCCCTCCCTCCCTGCATGATCCCTGTTGCTCCCAGTAGGAGCCCAGTCACTCCCAGTCATTCCCTATTGTGATACCATTTTCCCCCAGCACACTCCCAGTTGCTCCCAGTTCCTCCTCCAGCTTCTGTCCAGTGTGTTCCCAGTTCTCCCAGTTGCCCCTAGCATAGTCCCAGTCAGTCCCAGTATGAAGGCAGTCTTTCTCAGCAAGGCCCCAGTCAGTTCCACTTGCCCCCATGTTGCCTCAAGCTTGGTCCCAGTTCCCCCCAGCACATTCCCAGTTGCTCCCAGTGTGGTTGCAGTCCCCACCCAAATGGTCTCAGGCACTCCCAGTATATCCCAGTTGTTCTGAACATTCTTGTGGTCATTCCCAGGCACTCCCAGTTACCTCAGCATGGCTCAGTTGCCCCCACTATTATCCCAGTCACTCCAAGTACATCCCAGTTGTCACCACCATGTGGCCTGTCATTCCCAGCTGTTCCCAGTGTGTCCCCATCTCAGGATGGGCCAGTAACCCCCAGTCATGGTACAATCACGCCCACTATAATCCCAGTATGATCCCAGTCACTCCCAGTATGATGCCAGTGGCCCCCAGTGTGATCACAATCACTCCCTGTCAATGTCATCATGACCCCAGGAGCCTCCAGTACGATCCCTGTGACTCCCAGTATATCCCAGTATATCCCAGTCACTCCCACCTCCTCCCAGTTGCTTTCAGCATGATTCCAGTTGCTTACAGCCATTCCCAGTCAATCCCAGTATGATTCCAGTCACCCTCAGTGTGTTCCCAGTCTCACCCAGCATGGTCCTGGTTGTTCCCAGTGTGGTTCCAGTCGTTCCCAGTATGGTTTACAGACACTCCCAGTATATCCTGGTGTCCCTAAGCAGGCTCATAATCATTCCCAGTCACTCCCAGTTGCCCCAGTAAGGTTCCAGTTATCCCAGTACAAACCAGTCACTGCCAGTGGTGCCACTGCTGGCATCCCCCAGCCCTCTCTGCGTTCCCAATCCCGGCTCTCCAGGCTCCCGAGAGGAGCCCCAAGGGCTGCAAGTCCCCAGCCAGGGTCCCCAGCAAGGCCCAGTTTGGATCTGCAGCCCCCAATGTTCCCAATTTCCCTCTCCTTTTCCCCGGGCCGGGTTCCCCCACCCCCAGCAGGTGGGAGCAGCCGAGAGCCCCGCGCTGCCCATCCCGACCTGTCCCGGCTCCATCCCCGCTGCTCCCGCGGGCTGCGAGGGGCTCGGGAATGGGGGACCCAGGGTGTGGCTGGTGCTGGGGGGAGGAGGAGGAGGGATGGGAGAGGAAGAGTGGGAGGAAGAGGAGGGACAAAGGATCAAGAAAGGAGAAGGAACCACGAGGTTGAGCACTCCCTGAATTTGCAGCCCCCCTCACCCATGGGATCATCAACCCCATCCTGCAGGTTCCCGGGGAAGGGGAGCTTGGCCCAGATATCCTGGTGGTGTCCCTGGGTTGGGTTTTTTTTGCAGGGGGATGTTTGGAGAATGAAGAACTCCAAAGCTGAGTGGAAAAGTGGGGGGGGGTTGGGGGGACGTTGGGGGTCCCAGTGGTGGCTGCTGGCAGAGGCATTCTGGAGGAGCAGAGCCCTGTGACCCCCAGGACCCCAAAGTGGGGAGCCCAGAGAGGGGGGAGCGCCGCGATTCACAGGACCCTCAACAGCCTGGAGAGGGGCAGGGGGGACTCCTTGGAGCCCATCACCCCCAGTATTCCTAAGTGGGGAGACAGAAGCAGGGGGAGCTTTTTGGATTCCTGGGACTCCCAGCAGCCTGGGGAGGGCGGGGACCAAGTAGAGAGGGGGACCCCCAATACAAGCGTGACCCCCAGTAGCTGGGTGTCTTGGGGTGACCTTATGATGTGTATCCCATATCGCTGCCTATGCCCAGAAATTAAATCCTGTGCCTTTCTATGCCTCTAAACTGAGCCTGAGAGGGGGAAGGAAAAAAAACTCAGCAAAACTTTTTCAAAGCAGCTTGTTCAAGGTCACACACAGATAGCAATTGGTTTCCCAGCTGTGGCAGGCGAGGGAGGAGGCACCCGGCTTGCTGCTCCTAGGACAGTTTTTTGGCCAGTGGTTCAGCTGCTTTGTTCTCCGGAGAGAGACTGAGAGTTGAATTTTTCCTTCCCTAGAATTTCGGATTTTCTCCCTTTTCTACTGGACTGCTTGATTGCTTTATCATCAGAGCACATCAGGAGGACTTTCCACCAGGCACAAAGGGCCTGGCCCTGGGCCAAGCCCCAGCTCCGAGGAGACCAAAGGGAGGACTCTAACACTTTCCCAGGTTTTCTCTCCACAGTGAGAGATTTTATTATTTAGCATTATTTTCCTTTCCTGTGTGTTTGTTAAATAAATAGTTTTACTTCCTTCACTCTCCTTTGAGGAAAATTTATTTTTCCCGAACCTGGTGGGGGAGGGGTGGTTGTGCCTTCTCTCAGAGGATATATTTCTAAATTTGGCCAAACCGGAACACTGGGACAGGGGGGAACCCCCAAACACCAGAGGGGAGGGACCTGAGAAGGGGAACTCCTGGGAGGCTTTTTCAGGGCTGAATCTTGGTGTTTGGGAGGTTTTTATGGACACAGGATGCCTGGTGACTTCTAGAGATGAACTTGGACAGAGGGATCTTCAAACTCATCCCTTGTTTTCCCCCCAGACCAGGACTTCCCATTCCCAAAGCTTGGCCGGATGGAGGAGGAGGCTGTGAGGAAGAGGAGGATGCCCCGGGACACCTAGGCAGGTGAGGAGGAAGTCACTGCCCCTTTCCCCCTCTCTCCTGCTCCATCTCCCAGCCCAGCATCGCCCCGGCTGCAGGACAACCCCGCTGCTGACGCCGTCCTGCCAGGGACGGACTGGGGGGATCTCCTTGCCCTTCCCTGTGGCACGGAGGCAAATCCCATCCTCTCCTTGTCCTTCCTCCCCCAGACAAGGAGCTGAGGACAGAGCCCAGGGAGGACAAATCCCTGCAGCAGAACCTGGTGGAAGAGGCCGTTTTGAGTGGCTCCATGGCGCAGGAATCCAGTGGGGAGGAAAATGCCCCAGAGATGCCGCAGGAGGAGGGGCTGCAAACGCAGCCCAGGGTGCTCTGAGGAGGAAAGACCCATTCTGTGCTGGGAAAGCGGCTGGAGATCGAGCCAGAGCTCAGACCTGGTGGTCCATGAGCAGCTTCACACTGAGGAGAAGCCCTACAAGTGCCTGGAGTGTGGGAAGAGCTTCAGGACAAGCTCCAACCTGATCCACCACCAAATGATCCACACTGGGAAATGGCCCTCTGAGTGTGGGGAATATGGGAAGGGCTTCAGAGAGCGCTCCAGCTCTCCAGCTCCAGCCTGATCGTCCACCAAAGGAGCCACACGGGAGGGAGGCCCTACGAGTCTTCCTGAGTGTGGGAAGAGGTTTCAGACCAGCTCCAGTCTCCTCCTGCACCAGCGGATTCACACAGAGGAGAGGCCCTTCTGCTGCCCCGACTGCAGGAAGGGCTTCAAGCAAAACTCCCACCTCGTCAGGCACCGGCGCATCCACACCGGGGAGAGGCCCTACGAGTGTCCCCAGTGTGGGAAGAGCTTCTCCAGGAGCTCTCACTTGACCCAACACCAACGGAGGCACCGGTAAGGGAAGCCCTGCGAGTGCCCCGAGTGCAGGAAGAGCTTCATCCTCTACTCCAACTTCATCCTCCAGCGGAGGACCCACGTTTGGCAGAGCCCTGGTGACCCACATTCTCCGTGATCCAGTTTGGGAAAACCCCAGGCTGGTGCTCTCCAGGTGCCCTCCAGGTGCCCTCCTGGATCCCCGTAGGCACCTGGGTGAACACAGGGGCTGGAACATCCATTGGGACTCTGATCGAAATCAGAAATTCATTGGGAAGAGCTGATTTGTTGACTTTACGGCCCAAAAATTCTCACCTGCTCTGTCCAGTTGTTTCTTCTGGTGGCATCCAGCAATCCTGGATGATCTTGGAGGTCTTTTTCAACCTAAATAGTTTCCTCTCTCATCCTGTCAAAACAACCAAAATTGGGGTAGAAATAAAGAAATTCAACAAAGGTATCTAAAGCAGCACCATTTTACTGGGATTTGGGGGTGAATTTGGGGTTGGTTCAGGGGAATATTCAGGAGGATTTGGGTGTTGTGAGGCCATGGGCTGGGCAGACAGGGCCACGAACTCATAGTTGTGCTGGCAGAACGTGTCCACCTGAGCCCGTCTGTTCTCCAGGAATTGTGGGTATCTATCCCAGTCCCTGGCCTGAGTCTCCCCGTTTGGGGTGTGCCCCCCAAAGCGCCCAAATTGCTGCTGAAGTGCCCTAGCTGCTCCTGCCTGGGGATGTTCCTATCCACCAAGCTCTCTTGGTCAGTGCCATGGGGGGCCGGGAGGGGGTTTAGGGGTGCCTGGGGGGATTGGGAGGAGCTTCTGGTCACTCTTGAGGGCATTTGTGGTGCTGGGAGTGGGCTTTTGAGGTGGTCTGTGAGGGAGTTTTGAGGGTCTTGGCTGGGCTGTGTGTTTGGAGAGAATTTGGGTGGTTCTTGGGGTCATTTACGTTGCAGGGAGTGGTTGGGGGGGGTTCCTGGCCAGGAGCTGTGGGGTGGTTTGAGTGGTCTGGGAGTAGCTGTGGGGCTGGGAAAGGGTTTTGGAGCACTTGACCTCAGAACCCCAAAGCTGCCACCAGACCCCACCCCCAAGAGGCTGCTGGGGTTTGGGGACTCCATGTTGGGGTTCATCCTCCTGGCGCTGCAGAAGGTGAGGGGGGGTCCCCAGCAGCCGTGTGTGTACCCCCAGAGCGTGTGTGTACCCCCAGAGCATGTGTGACCCCCCCCATCCTGGTGTCTCCCCCTTTTCCCTCCCCACAGGGCTCCTGCCCCAGCCCCTGCTGCCCCGGGAGGGAATTTGGGGAGGGGGCAGAGGGGGTGCGCCGCCCCCGCCGGGGGATGACCCCGGCCCAGTGCCCTTCAGTCAGCACCGAGCTGGGCTTGGGGCCACAGGAGGAAGAGGCCGATGGGAAGCAGATCCTGCAGGGGGGACAGGGCTTGGGCTCAGGGCAAGGTCCTGCCCTGCACACCTGGCTCAGGTGTGAGCCTGCCCCGGGAAGGGAGCGGGACATTCCCATCCCCAGGGATCAGGGCTGGGAGCAGCGCTGCGACCACAGACATGGAAATACTGGGAGCAACTGGGACCGCACTGGGGGCTGAATTATCCCCCCCAGCACCTTTCCAGGCCGCCCTGCGACCTGAGAAATGCTCGCTCGGCCTCGGCCTTGGCCAAGAGCCCCCGGGCTCAGCTGCTCTGAGCTCAGGCGCTGCCGGCTCCCGCAGCCCGCCCAGGGCCACCCTGCCCGTGCCGGGGCTGTGCTGGAATTCTCTTCTCCTGCTGGGGAACTCAGGGGGTCTGGCTGAGCAGGAAAGGTGACCCTGAGCCAGGAGCTTTCCTTGGCTGAAGCAAAGCCTTTGCATGGAAAGACCTTCCCAGTGCTGTGCCCTGGGCCGGGAGGGATTGTGCCACCAGAGCTGTCCCTCCATTTCTTCTGCCAGGCAGCTCTAGGACATGGAAAGTAGAAGCCAGAGCTGACTCTCAGCTTTCCAAAGTCCTCCAGGAGAATCCCGTGTGGGAAGCACCCTGGTGTTATAAACATATGTTGTAATCTTGGCTTCTCGCAAGTATTAAAGTAGATATTATATGTTAGAAATGCTTTTTGCTGTGTGGATGTAGTTTTCTTTCTTTTTAGCAAGAATGTTAGCAAGTGTGAGCAAGTAAGATAACCTCCAAGTGAACATGGGATGAGGCCCAGGAAGCTGCTAATCAACACTTGGTCCAGAGAACAAAAGGGCCCAAAGGCTACTCTGCCTGGAGAACCGGGGCCCAGGGAGGGCCAGAGCCGTTATCACCACTCTGCCTGGGCGGCAAAGAGGCCCAGAGCTGCAATCATCCCTGACTGTGTGGGGAATTAAGAGATCCACCCTACTATCAACTCTCACCTAGCGAGTCCAACCCCAAGAATCAAAAGAAATAAAACCGCAAGGCAGAAGAATATGCATGCTCTAAAAAGGTGGAACCAAGGAGTGGCCATGCAGAACAGCTCCTGGAAAAGTTTGAATACGCATAGAGAACAGACAGTAAAAATGGCATAAAAAGGACGAACCTCGAGCATCAGGTGTGCTCCTGGCAGAGCACCAAGGCACCCGGCCGTTACTTCTTTGCTTTATTTTATGTGTCTCTTATTGTCTTTATATTAAACCCTTTAAATTCTCACAGGAGAGTGAACCTCATTTTTCACCCTGGGAACAGGGTTTCTGTGCCAGGGCAGGGGAATTCAGAGCCCTTTCCTCCTGCGTGGGCCGAGGCTCTGGCCCTTGCCCTTTGCAATGGCCCTGCAGCTGCCAGAGGGGCCTTTTTGGCTCAGCTGAGAGCAGTCCTGCTGCAAGGCTGTCCTCGAGCTGCTTTGGCTGCAGATGTGCCCAGGGAATGCTCATTGCTTGCAGTCTCAGGCGCTGTGGCTGTGCAGGTGTAAGTACTGCAGGAGGGAACAGCTCTGCTGGGGGGAGTTCTCTTTTTCTTGGTGTGCTTTTTATGTTGAATGAACGTTCCCTGCCAGCTCTGGGCAGAGCTCTGTACCTGTATGTGCCACTTGTCTGTGGCATTGTGGCTCAGGAGGTGGCCAAGAGGAGCTTGGCCGAGGTGTGGGCAGAGGAATGGCCATCAGGCCAGGCTGGGGGGTCAGCGGCCGGTCAGTTGCGTTGCGTGGCCCCGGCTCTGGATGCTTGTGTGGGAGCGTGTGCAGGGCTGGAAGGCTGGGGCTGCCGCCGCTGTGTCCCAGAGCCGGGAAGGCCGGGGCTGGCCCGGCCCTGGCCCGGCCCCGCCAGCTCTGCCAGCTGCCGGCGGGGACACAAAGGGCAGCTCCGAGCTGCGGCCGCTGCGCTGTGGCCGCACAAACGCAGCGCCCGCAGAGCTCCAGGGCAAGGTCCTGGCCCTGGCTTGGGGCTGGGCCGGGGCCAGCAGCAGAAAATCAACTTGCAGCTTGGGCCCCGCAGCAGGGAGGAGCAGCAATTGCTGGCTGAGAGAGACTCTTGCCAAGGGCCTGCGGGGCCGGGCCCCAGGGAACGGCTTCCCGCTGCCCGAGGGCAGGCTGAGATGGGATGTGGGGCAGCAATGGTTCCCTGGCAGGGCGCTCAGGGCCTGGCACAGGCTGGCCCCAGAAGCTGCGGCTGCCCCCGCATCCCTGCAAGTGTCCCAGGCCGGCTCAGCCATTGGGGCTTCCTGCCCAGGAGGGCTGGGCTGGGGCTGCTGAGGGCAGGATGGGCTTTGGCTGAGCCAGCTGAAGGCTGGGCATGATGAGGCCGGGGGGACCCCGTTGCTGAGTGGGTTCTGGGATATCCCCCATTCCTGAAGGGATGTCAGGGTATGTCCCATTCCTGAGGCAGTTTTGGGGTCCCCCCAATGCTTCGGGAGGGGTTCTGAGAGGGGGGCTCTGGTACTTGGAAGGGGGACCTATTGGCAGGGAGGCGGGGAGCCCATTTTGGGAAGGATGCTGCTGTTTCTGGCAATGTTGAGAGGTTCTGAATGGTCTGTGGGGCCCTGGCTCTCATTTTGGGTCTTGAGGTGAGCCCATGGGCACAGCAAGGCCTGAGGAGAGGTTCCACCTCCCATTTGGGATGGAGGGATTGAGCGGTTGCCTCCAATAAACTCAATGCCAGCCCCAATGTGTCGATGGCAGCCCCAAATGGCTCGATCCTTCAGCCCCAAGCCCCGTGTGTGGGGAGTCAGGAACCACAGAAGGGGATTTGGTGTCCAGGAGGGATGGGATGGGGTGGGATGGGGATGGCATTGTGGGGGTGGGATGAAGTTTGGGAGGGATGGGGTGGTTTGGGCACTTGGAGTGGGGCACTCCAGGGAGGGAAAGCAGGAGCTGCTTTTGGGGAGGCTCCTGCTGCTTTTTGACAATTTTGGGGCCTCTAAGTGGCTTCTGGGAGGTTGCAGTGAATTTGGGGAAGGTGCCATAAACCCCCCACAATTTGGGGGGGTTGAGGTGAAGTCCCCACATTTTGGGAGGGTGAAGGGACCCCAGTTGGGAGGGGATCCTGCTGCTTTGCACCCCTTCAATGGGATGTGAAGTGGCTTGCAAGGGAAGGAAGGAAGAAAGAAAGAAGGAAAGAAAGAAATAAAATAAAAAGACAGCAACAAAAAAGGAAAAAGAATAGAAAAAAGAAGAGGTAAAAGAAAAGAAGAAAAGCCAAAGAGCAGAATAGGAGAAAGAAAGATAGAAAGAAAGAAAGAAAGAAAGAAAGAAAGAAAGAAAGAAAGAAAGAAAGAAAGAAAGAAAGAAAGAAAGAAAGAAAGATGAAAGAAAGAAAATGAAAGGAAGAGAGAAAGCAGCAATAAAAGGAAAGAGAAAAGAAAAAAGAAAAGGAAAAAAATAAGAAAAGGGGAGAAGTTAAATAGAAGGAAAGAAGGAAGGATGGAAGG
Source organism: Corvus cornix cornix (assembly GCF_000738735.6). Lineage (NCBI taxonomy): Eukaryota > Metazoa > Chordata > Aves > Passeriformes > Corvidae > Corvus > Corvus cornix. The sequence continues at coordinate 235,657 of NW_024108688.1, forward strand.
CAGGCTAAATGATGTGAAACCAACAGGAAAATAGAAAAAAGAAAGAGAAAGAGAAAGAGAAAGAAAGAAAGAACAAAAGAGAGAAAGAAAGAAGAAGAAACAGAAAAAAATAAAGAAATAAAAAAGGTAAAAATATGAAAGAAAGAAGAAGAAAGGAAGAGAGAAAGCAAGAGAGAGAGAAAAAAACAAGAAAGAAAGAGAAAGAAAAAAGGCAAGCAAGCAACCAAGCAACAAGAGAAAAGAGGGAGAGAAGGAGGGAAGGTAACCTCAAGGATGACAACCTCTTCCTGGAGCTGGCCAGCAGCAGCTGAAGATGATGGACTTTGATTCTGGCACCTTCTTCAAAGACACGCTCCACGCCCAGTGTGCAGGTGAGTGCACAGCCAGGGGGATGCTCCCAGAGCTGGGCATGGCACGGCCTGGCCGGGCACCAAAGGTTCCCCCTTTGCTGGGGCGGCTGCAGTCAATTCTTCAGTGGCTGCCAAGCTGCTTTTGGGCTCTGGGCAGCTGCTAAGGAGGTGGATGTGCCATGGCTGGCTGCAGGCTGGGCACATGTCCTGCCCTCCTGCTCTGCTCCCAAAGGCAGCAATGCTGGGCAGCTTTGGGCCCAGCTCTGAGCGCGGCCAGCACGGCCTGGGCACTGCGGGCGGCTGGGACAAGGGGACAGGAGGCTTCAGCTGACGGGCGGCTTCTGGTTTCTCTCCTTGCAGCCGGGCTCTGCCGATGCTGAGGCTGCTCCGGGCTCTGCCAGGGCTCCGCTGGGGCTCAGCCCCGGGCACGGCTGGGCCTGCTCTCCCCTCACAAGGCTCTGACAGCTTTGCATCAGACCAGCCCCTTGCGAGCACAGCGACGGAGCTTTCTGCTTTTGCAGGTGAGTGAGACTCTGGTGCAGGCCAAGAGATTGCACTCAGGGACACACATGCCACTGGCAAGAACCCAAACTCTCCACAGTGCCAGCGGAACGCCTGGATCTGCACAGGATGTTCTGTCTGTCCTACTCTTCCTTCCTTTTGGGCTGGAATTGTGCCATTGCACTTTCTTCCTCCTCTAGAAGTGCCACGAGTGGGCCAAAGCTGGCGAGTGGGCCATGTTCCTGAGGCAGTGGAGTCTGGAGCTGATGGAGGAAGAATTGCCCTTCTCCACTGCCAAACCACAGCAAAAAGCCTGAAGTGGGACTTTGTGTCTTTAAGAAAGCCCTGACAATTTCTGAGGGAATGTGCAGCTCATTGGCAGGGTGAGAAGGAAGGAAGGGCATCTTCTCAGGGAGTTGGGGTGGGACAGAGTTTAGATTGCCAGTCCTGCTCGGAGCTGGCAGGGCACAGAGCCGTCCTCAAGCCCAGCCGTGCCCCACAGCAGTGTCTCAGGGCTGCTGTGCCAGGTTACGGTGTCATTCAGAGGCGCTCTGCAGCCCTCAGCTGTCCTCACTGCTGTGTTCCCACTGCCTTTTCCTCGGCCCTCCACCACGATGGGCTCTGTGAATTTTTTCCCAGCTCTGTGTCCAGAGCAGCTGTCCAAGAGCTGAAGGGAGCAGCGTTTAGAAGCAGTTCCAAGATTTCTAGGCAGGAAGGGGAGCTGGTGGCCATCCTTGGAACTCACCGTGTTCATCAGGAGGAGGTGCTGGTTCTTTGGGAATATGGAACAATGGGAACATAGGAGTTTGGAAAAATCCCAGTTTTCTGTGGATCTGTGCAAAGGGGGGAGCAGCAGAAACACTTTGTGTCTGCTTTTGGGGACACAAGGTCCAAGGAGCTGCAGTGGCAGAGGGGGACCTGGGCTGGTGGCTGCTGAGGTCCTGTTTCAGGACATCCTGCAGTGGCACAGGACAGAGCTCCAAGGACCCACAGCCACATTGCTGAAGTCTCTGGGATGCTGCACATCTTCCACGAAAAGCTGCTGTCACACAATGCACTGGGATTGATAATCTCTATTTGCAGTGCTTTAGGTCCATGTTTCAAACTGCAATAGTTTTACACTCAAGACACAAGTCATGCCCAATCCATATTTCAATTTCCTATTGCTTCAGCCACAATTTAAATTAACAGTATTGGAAACAAACCCCATAATCTTTAAAAAAGGCTGAAGAGCTCAGTTAGATGGATCCACACCATCAGCACATTCACAAAGTAAAACCTGAGTTCACATTGCAAAAAGACCTCTTAATCCAGGGTTACAGAAGATTTTTCACTACACATTTGGGGTTTGATTTTATCTTTCTTTTTTTTTTAATGTTTTTTATTTTCTTTTCTTTTTACCTATATTTTAATCAGAAAACACAACCTGAAAAAGGAGTGTCCTTTGCTCCTTTTTCCCGTGTAGAGCAGCTCCCTTCCCGCTGGCTGAGCTGCTCAGGCAGAGCCCGGCAGCTCCTGACCCTGCAGGGCTGAGGCTTTTCCCCGTTGCTGTGCACAGAGTGATGGAGCAGCACTGCTGAACACGGGGACATGCAGAGGGACCAGAAGCAGCTGCCTTTGAAGCTCCAAGGCCCAATCTCTGAGCAGACAGGGCTGGAAGAGAACTCGCAGGCTCCCTGTTTGCTGTGCTGCCCCACTTGTGAGCGGCCCAGCTTTGCGCGAGGCACAGGGAGAACAAGGGGCAGCTCCCTGCCAGCCCCGCAGCCCAGGGAGCCCTCGGGCCCCAGGGCTTGGGGCACTGTCAGCACCCGCTGCTCCAGCGCCCGCTCCTGCTGGCACTGACAGCAACACCCAAACTGTGGCTGATCCCGAGGGAGCAGCAGCAGGGCCTGGATCTGATCCCTGACTCTGGGGCAGGGCTGGACAAATGACCCCCACAGCAGCAGCAGCAGCAGCAGCAGCAAATGGAGCTGACTTTCAGCACAGCCCCTGCCACTGTTGCCTCCCGTTTGCAGCGGTGTCACAGCAGCCTGGGGCACCTGGGAGCCCTCAGTGCCAGCAGGAACTGGAGATGGCAGCCCTGGGCTCCTGGAGGGTGTGCAAGGAGCAGAGGTGGGCACTCCCTGTCCATGTGGAGCTTCCAGGTGGCAAAGGCTGCTGTGAGCAGGCAGCTCCAAGGGCAGAGAAAGGAGGGGTCTCAAGCACTTGATCTGTGCCAGTTCCACAGCCCTGGGCAGCAGCCACCGAGCCCCGGGGGGCACAGAGGGCACAGCAAGAGGGACAAAAGCAGTCAAGTGCAGAGCCTGGGAAGGGCAAGAGCTGGGAGCAGGAACAGCTGCTTCATTGCACTCTTGGAGAAAGCTCTTGGCTGTTTCAAAGCACTGAGAGGCGTGAAGGGGCACAGAGGAGGCCACAGCAAACAATGCTCCTGTTTTCACAGCCTCCCCTCTCCGTGTGCCAGAAGGAATGGATGAACTGTATTCTTCTCTCTGAGTCGTCTCGTTCAGCATGAGCAGCTCAGCACCAGGAGCTGAAAGGAGCTGAAGCCTTAGGCCACAAGAGCTGAGCAAGAGGAGACTTTTGGGCAAAGCAATGCTGGTACCATGGACCTGGCTGAATGCAGCAGACAGAATCCTGGAATTATAGACTCATTCCTGTGGAAACGACCTCTGAGCTCACCAAGTCCAACCATTAACCCAGCACTGTTGAGCCCAGCCCTAACCCATGTCCCGAATTGCCAAGGCTGAACAAGAGGCCTGACTGAGGCCTGAACAACAGGCCCTGAGCCAAAGGTGACCTCTGGAATGAACCTTCCAACCAAAGGTTATCTTTGTATCTGCTCATTAACGACATTTGCATGATCATTAGCACTGTGATAGATGTATCCCCTCATTTAGTGAAACATGTATTGGCCTTCTGTCTTTAGAAGCCGGACAAGGCCATGAAATCTGACATCTGGCCTTGTTGGGGCTGTATGGTCAAAGTCAACTCCCTTGGCTCCTGCTTGAGCCTTGCCAGGCTTAGGAGGAACCCAAGAGGAGGATGAAAAGCAGATGTTCCCCGCACTAGAAGTGCTGTCAGTTTGTTTATTCAGCACTACCAAAGCTGGGCCCTCTCCAGCGGGGTTGGAGCCTAGCTGTGGCTGGAGGCAGCTGCAGGAATTCCCAGTGTCCCGGGAGTGACTCTCCAGTCCTTGGCTGGGACAGCTTCCCCCAGCTGATGGGTGGCTCTGGGTGATGGTAAAGTCTGAGGGGAACTGGGGCTGCATCTTGGTTAATCACTGCAGGCAATCTTTGGCAGGGATGATTGGGGGCATTGCTGAGCTGCTCCTGCTGTGATTCTTTGCTGCTTTGAGCTGTAGCAAATGACACAGTTCCTTCAGTTGGTGTCTGTGTCTTTGGTGCTGGCCCTGCCCACTGGTACAACAAAACTGGCGTAGTCTGGCCGGATCGCACCAAAATGTCACTTTTTAAATGTAAATGTAAGGAATCAGTCCTGTCCAAAATCCCGGATGGGAAGAGCTTCCCTGGAGTTCGCTGGCTCTGGAGTGGGCTGCGGTCGGAGCACCGTGAGAGCAGTGGGGCAGTCGGTTAAAAGGAGCTGAAGCGCTGGATGTCTTAAAATGCATCCAAAAATTGGATATGAAAAAAGGAAAAGAGCTTGTGGGTTTGGGAAGAGGAGGATGGATTTTGTTAACAGCATATTGGAAACAGCACCAACAGAAGGAACAATTGTTGTTGGAACGCTCCCACATGGAGCAATAGAAGAAGTTTTTAATCTGTCTTTTTCTCCAGGAAAAATGAGGAGATGGGAACCCGTCCTGATGGAGAACCCATCTCCCAGATGTGCTCCATACCCTTAACAATGGGCCCGCTGGGGAAATGGAAACCCCTGGGTGTGCCCGGCTGCACCCAGTCTGCAAATCCACCCATGGACAGGGGGACTTGGACTTCCTGGGAAATCGTTCTGGGTGCGATGGGCCCTGACAGGGCCACCCCAGAGGCTGCAGGGCTGGGCCTTCCTGCATTAGGATTAATTGGGATAAATCAGAAGCAAGTGAGAGTTATCAATACAGGAATAGGAATTCAGATTCCTCCGGGACACTTTGGTTTGATAACTGCTCACTGGAGCTTGGCCTTGCAAAGTGTTCATGTCATGGGAGGAGGAATTGATGCAGATTATCAAGGAGAAATCAAAGTAATTCTGTTAAACAATAGTGAACAAGATTGGATTATTTAACTCCATGACAGGCCAGCACAATTACTGATACTGCAGGTTTATAAACAATTGTGAAAAAAGGAGATCCACCTCAAATGACCACTGTTGGTGGAGATAAAGGGTTTGGATCCAGCAGTCCTAATAATGGAGCCAGAGTGTGGGTCCAGAGGCCCAATGGCCCTCCCGAGGCAGCTGAAGGAACAGCTCCAGGGAAAGACAGCACTGTTTGAATCCTGGAACCTGGGCAGGAACGATGGGAATGTGTCCCTGCAGCCAAGTGTTCTGTGTGAGAACAAGGAGATGTTACAGGATATTGTTTTACAGATCCTGCCAGACCAAATCTCCCTGTTTGCCCCCACGGCCCCTTTGGAAAATGCTCTGATCCACGGGGCTCCATGTGAAGGCTGATGTGACACTGAGTGACTTCCACACGGATTCCAGCCAGGAGCCTGGGTGCCCCTCAGGGACTGGGACCCGGCACCTCTCCAGCCGAAGGGGAAAGGACCCCACCAAGCCTTGTTACCCCCGACACGGCGGTAAAGCTGAACAGCAAAGGACCTTGGGGGCATTATTCTGCAATTAAAAAGGTGCCAGCTCCATGGACAATGGAATTATTGTTCCTAACCCAATGAGACTGAGGAAAAAGAGTGATGCCTCCCTTTAGGGTGCTTCAGCAACAACTGCAAGGAAGAGTTTCATGTTAAGAGAACATTTTCCACCCAAAGAGTGCCTTGGATTTCAGAAAGCCAAAGATTCTGGTTCACCCTGTGCCCCACATGCGCTGCCTCGTCCTGTGGAGTTCACATTAACGAGCTGAATCGATTATTAGAAGAAGCAGCAAATGATACTGTTAAAATATCCAACAGCACATCCTGTGAGCTCCAACAAACACAAACGGGGGCTCTGCAGACCCGCATGGCCTTGGATTATCTGCCTGCTGGCCAAGGAGGAGCCTGGGCTATTCTAGGACAGGAATGCTGCACTGTTATCAGTGATGGGTTTGAAGTCCAGCAGTCAGGAATCACCTCGATGGAAAGAGCAGTAGAAGAGTGGCAGAAAGAAGAAAATTCTTCTTGGTGGGATTGGCTTCATGGCTGCCGCAAAATGCATTTGTGGCAGTCACTGTAATCACTGCAGTGTGAGCACTTGGTGTGTTATGATTCCATGTCAGAGCTGTTGTGACACTTTGTGCTGGGAAATGGAGCACTGAGACTTGTCTAAAAAGAGACACAGTCTCAAGAAAAAAGGGGGATTTGATAACTAACAGAGAATAGCAACTAATGAGGCATGTTTTAAAAGGAATGTGAATTATAGCTCTGAGTGATGACCTTGAGCAGCACTTAATTGAAGAACAAGAGGCGATGCCTTTATGCCTAATAGCTAAATCTAAGACTCTGTTACTGAAAGAATTGTTATGAAGGTTGTAGTTCCTCTCTAGATCAAAGGACCGATTGAAGTTCCAAGGCCTGAACACCAGGCCCTGACTGAGGCCTGAACAACAGGCCCTGAGCCAAAGCTGACCTCCTGATGAACCTTCCAACCAAATGTTATATTTGTATCTGCTCATTACCAAAGCATTATTAGCAATGTGATCTTTGTGTCTGTTTGTTTATGAAATGTGGATTTACCTTTCTGTATTTAGGTGCCAGACAAGACCCCATCTGGCCTTGTTTGGGGATGTAGGATCAAACTCCCTTGGTTCCTCCTTGAGCCTTTGCCAGGCTTTGGGAGAAGCCAAACAGGAGGATGAAACCAGATGTTCCCACACTAGAAGTGCTGTCAGTTTGTTAGTTCAACGCTATCAAAGCTGGGCCCTCTCCCAGCGGGGTTGGAGCCTCAGCTGTGGCTGGAGGCAGCTGCAGGAATTCCCAGTGTCCGGGAGTGGCTCTCCAGTCCTTGGCTGGGACAGCTTCCCCCAGCTGATGGGTGGCTCTGGGTGATGGTAAAGTCTGAGGATGGATCTTGGTTAATCACTGCAGGCAATCTTTGGCAGTGATGATTGGGTGCATTGCTGAGCTTCTCCTTTTGTGATTCTTTGCTGCTTTGAACTAGATAAATGACACTGATTCCTTGAGTTGGTGTCTGTGTCTTTGGTGCTGACCCTGCCCACTGGTAAAACAGGGCCCCGTCCTGCCTGAGTGTTACCTGAGAAGACAAAAACCCTCACTCCAAATGTCCCCCCTTCCTCCTTGTTCCCCCCTTTATACACTGAGCATGATGTCCTGTGGTCTGGGATATGCCTGGGGTCAGTTGGGGTCACCTGTCCTGGCTGTGACCCCTCCCAAGCTCCCCCGCACTCCCAGCCCCTCCCCAGCGTGGCCGGACGAGGGGCAGGAAAGGCCTTGGCTCTGTGCAAGCTCAGCAAGAACAAAACCATCTCTGTGTGACCAACGCTGTGCTCAGCACAGACCCAAACACAGCCCCAGAGAAAGGCCTGGCAAAGAAATTCCCTCTGTCCCAGCCCACAGCAGCACTCCATGGCCACCCACCATCACCACGGCTCCACGGGTTCCTTTCCATGTCCCCGGCCCTGGCCACGGGACCTTGGGCTGGTGGCCACGGCAGCCGACCGTGGCCCAGGGCTCCATGCCCGTGTCCATGGCAGCAGTGCCCAGCCACGGGCCCTGAGTGCAGGTGACCGTGCCAATCCCCATGGCAGCGGGGCCAAGCGCTGGTGTCCATGGCACCAAAGTGAGGAACGGGTCCCTGTGGCCGCTGCCGTGGCACCTGAGGGCATCAGCGAGTGTCACTGCAATTGTAGCTGGCACCAGCCCCGGCACCGCTCTGTCCTGAGGGCTGCCATGGCAGCCGAGGGCAGCCACAGGTCTGTGTGCAAGTGGCCACAGTCCCTGACTGCAGAAATGAGTCCTGGCGTGGTTTCCAAGGGAACTGGAACTGATGAGGGTTGCCATGGCATCCAACCCCCTGGGATGTCACACAGCCACCCGGTGATGTCACACAGCCACCCTGTGATGTTGCAACCCATTCTGTGATGTCATCGCCTGCTCTATGATGTCACAACCACCCAGTAATGTCATAGTCTGCTCTCTAATGTCAGACGTCTGCCCTGTGATATCACAGCCACATCTGCAATCACAGCTCACTCTGTGAAGACACATAGCCACTCTGTGATGTCACACCACTCATCTGTGATGTCACAGTCTTCTCTGTGATATCACACAGCTGCTCTGTGATGTCACAGCTGATGCTATGATGTCATGCAGCCACCCTGTGATGTCACAACCCACTCTGCAATGTCACAGCCTGTTCTGGGATGTCACAGCCCACCCTGTGATGTCACACAGCCCCTTTCTGACATCACAGCTGCTCTTTGGTTCTATTGATGCCTTTTCCTGGTCTTAAAATCAAGAGGCATACACTGTTAGAAGGGGAAAAGGGATTTTACCTTGGTATTTATTTTAAGGATCCTTAGGCGTACATGTCTAGGTCATACGCATCGAGATGCACCCCACCGAATCTATCTCCGTGTCCGTGTCTCTCTTTGTCCCCATGTACTTCCCAATTGAGTTTTTCCACTGCTGTAATTCTCCGAGAGAAAATGGTACTTTTATATAAATGGCTCCTTGATTTCCCACAGCCTGTCTCAGAGGTGCTTCTAATACAAGTTCTTCCTCCCCCCCTTTACCTGCTTTGGACCTTGTGTGTTTAGCGACGGGACTGACTGCTCTCATAGCTTCTCGGGCTATCCTGCCCCTCCTTCTACCTCCCTCCCCGTGAGAACCATCTGTATCAAAATCATCCCATTCGCTTTTAATTGAAATTGGTTCATTGGTTTTAAAACTTGTTCCAGGCAAATGTTGATCAGGAACCATCTCGCTCTTTGCGGCAGTGGAGGGGTAGGGAGGCAGGGGCTGCAAGCAGGTTCTCCCGTCCCTAGCTCTGTAAGAGCCGCCTGGGTCGGGGCCATCCCATCTGCCCTCAGCTTTAACACTGCCTGTGCCGCAGGGTGGGGAGAGCGAGCGGCTCCTCCTGTCTCTGGCTCGGAAACTTGCGGTTCTCTGTATTGGGGAATGCCGCCGCAATTGCCTGTGTCCATTTCTACCTTCACTCCTGTGTTCAGGGTACTCGGGGAAAGGCGGCCAGCCTGCCCCTTCCCCTCCCCCTTCCCCGTCTCTGCCTCTGGAAAAGTCAGGGGGCGGTGGCCAGTCTGCACCTTCTCTGCCTCTGGACCGGTCAGGGGGCGGTGGCCAGTCTGCACCTTCCCTGCCTCTGGAAAAGTCAGGGGGCGGTGGCATAACCTGCCTCTTTCTCTGCCTCTGGGGCGGGTCAGAGAGCAGTGGCCAGCCTACACTTCTCCGCCTCTGGAAAAGTCAGGGGGCAGTGGCCAATCCACCCCTTCCCTGCCTCCAGCCTCGTCAGGGGCGGGCGCCCATGCCATCGAAAATGACTGGATGCCTTTTTCTGCATTCCTGTGCATAAGAATAGCCAACGAACTCTTTGCTTTTGAGTGGGAGAATCCAGAAACAGGGAGGAAGACCCAACTCACCTGGACAGTTTTACCACAAGGATTCAAAAACAGCCCGACCATATTCGGAAACCAGCTGGCAAAGGAGCTTGAGGACTGGAGGAAACAAGAACCAGGAGGAGCAGTTCTCCAGTATGTTGATGACAATCTTGATAGTGGCCCAAGACACGAGATGACTGCATGAAGCTCACTGTAAGTCTGTTGAACTTTTTGGGCCAAAGTGGGTATCGGGTCTCGAAAGAGAAGGCACAGGTTGCCAGGGAAACAGTAGTATACCTGGGACTGGGAATTTTCCGTGGACATCGACAGCTCAGCAGAGAACGGAAGGAAGCCATCTGCCGACTTCCAGAGCCCCATACCGTAAGGGAGATGCAGGCCTTCCTGGGAATGGTGGGTTGGTGTCGCCTGTGGATATCAAACTACGGTATACTGGTGAGACCTTTATATGAGGTCCTTAAAGCAGCTGAAAAGGGGATAATCATGTGGATAGAGAATGCCAGGGCTGCATTTAAACAGCTGAAACATTCCTTGATGTCAGCCCAGCCTCTGGGGCTGCCGGACTTGACTAAACCTTTTGAACTCTTTACACATGAGCGACTGAATGTTGCTCTGGGGGTACTGGCACAGCACCTTGGAGACCAGTGAAGAGCTGTGGCCTATTTCTCAAAACAACTAGACAATGTAGCCCAGGGTTGGCCAGGATGCTTGAAAGCTGTGGCAGCAACAGTCCTTCTGATACAGGAGGCCCGTAAATTCACCCTTGGGCAGCACATTGTCGTGTATGTACCCCATGCAGTGATAAACGTGCTGGAGCAAAAGGGGGGACACTGGCTCTCCCCTAGCAGGATGCTCAAATACCAATCTGTGTTGTTGGGACAGGATGATGTTACTCTAAAGACAACTTCTGTGGTAAACCCTGTGATGTTTTTATCATCTACATTACTTGACAGTGTGCCTGAGCATGATTGTTTGCAGACAATAGAGGAAACTTATTCCAGCAGACCAGACCTGAAAGATGTTCCTTTGAAGGATCCAGACTGGGAATTGTACACTGATGGGAGCAGCTACATGGAAAACGGTAGGAGGATGAGTGGTTACGCTGTAACCACTTCAGATAAAACCATTGAGGCAAAAAGCCTTGCCTCCAGATGTATCATCACAGAAAGCTGAACTCATTGCACTAACGAGAGCTCTAGAACTGAGTGAGGGGAAGAAGGTGAACGTAGGGACTGATTCCAAATATGCCTTCAGTGTTGTTCATGCCCATGGGGCTATTTGGAAGGAACGTGGCCTGCTGACTGCTCAAGGTAATGAAGTTAAGCATGCTAAACAAATTCTTGCACTTTTACAGAGCATTTGGAAGCCTACAGAAGTGGCTATCATGCATTGCAAGGGTCATCAAAAAGGGAAAACAGCCCCCGAACTGGGAAATTGTTTTGCTGACGAAACAGCCAGGGGAATTGCAGAAAAAGGCATTTTTGCAGTGGTACCACAGAAAGAGATAGATTTGTCATCATTTACCCCAAAATACGATCAGAGGGATCACAAATTAATTAAGTTGCTTAAGGCTGAAATCAAAGAAGGTGGGTGGGCTGTTACCCCAGTAGGACAAGTCGTAGTTCCACCCCGATCCTTTGGGAAACAGCCCAACGAGAGCATGAAAGTACCCACTGGGGAACAGAAAATCTTTTAAAACATTTGAGGAAAGTAGTGGTAGGGAGAGGGATGACTGATCTTGTACAATCTGTAACAAGCAAGTGTGAAACCTGCTGTAAAAACAACCCTGACACAAGCAAGAGTGTTGTGTTAGGAGTGATAAAGACAGGAGATCTCCCAGGAGACTACTGGCAAATAGATTTTGCTGAGATGCCATGCAAAGAGGGATGCAGGTATATACTGGTACTGGTACTGGTTGACACCTTCAGTGGATGGCCTGAGGCTTTCCCCTGTTGCACCAACACAGCAAAAGAAGTAGTGAAAGCTTTGCTCAATCATATAATACCAAGATTTGGGACTCCTTTGGGAATGTCATCAGATAGGGGACCACATTTTGTTGCAACAGTGGTTGGGGAAGTTAGCAGGATTTTGGGACTTACCTGGGACCTGCACACACCATACAGGCCCCAGGCAAGTGGCAAAGTTGAACGCATGAATGGGACCCTCAAAACCCAGATTTGCAAGATTTGTCAAGAGACATCCATGACATGCGTTCAAGCCCTGCCTATAGCCTTGCTGAGAGTCTGCATACAGCCAAGGAGAAGGGATAACATCAGTCCCTATGAAATATTATATGGCAGGCCATACCAAGTTCCACATCTCCCAGGGGAAATTCATATGAGAGGTAAAAATGATTTGCAGAAATATTTAATGGCTCTGAGTTCCACTTTGCAGAAGCTCCAGAGAGTTGTCGTGTTATCCAAACCAATAGCATTGGACACAGCTGCTCATCCGTTCCAGCCTGGAGACTGGGTCCACATCAAGTGGTGGGACAGCGACCCCTTGCAAGCCAAGTGGAAGGGACCATTCCAAGTTTTGCTGACCACTTCTACTGCGGTCAAGGTTGCTGGCGACCACAAAGAGACACTAAAGACCTTGAAACTCGCAGTCTTGGGTTGGAACACATCTTGCTTTGCCCCTCTCTTTGCCAGCAAATTACAGAGGGGCCGGAGCAACAATCTAAGACTGTGACCAGGACTTTAGGACCCAGAACGGAAAGGCATAACTATGACACAGGCACAGAGGTGTTACCAAAACTTCAGTGAAACAATACCTCCTCAGCACCAGCGCAGCATGAAGCAGCAGCATTCTTTATTGGGTTGGATGCACGAGGGGAGAGCCCCTCCCAAAGTCGTGTGTGCTGAGTTCAGGAATGTTCCTGTCTGCAGACTGTGTTTCACAGACACATTCCCAGATTGTCCCACAATAAACACACACACGATAATCATTTCCCCAAAATCACTGCATATTTCCCCCACCCCTTTGCACATCCGTTCTTCTGCCCTGGGGGTCTCTTTGGGGGTCCCTGGTGGTCGCTGACCCCAAAGCCAGCCCTGACTGTCCGGTGAACTGGTGAAAGTTGGCACACCTGGGCTGGTTGCTGCCTACAGAATCAGCATTGTGCAGTTCCATGGCAAGTGGCTTTTGGAGAATAAGCATTGTATGAACCCACCAGGTGCAAACCATTTTTCACCTGGCAAATCTCCCCCCTTGGAGGGCTGTGAAGCTTCTCCTCCCTTCAAGCCTTCGTAAGCCTCACTCTGCTCCTTTACTCACATCCCACAAGTTCCTCAGCTGCTTTCACAACCATGTTCTTTACACAGCTTAAAGAGAGTGTCATAAGCACAAGTATTGCTGTGATCCCAGTTAGACTTTGCAAAAGTGAGGCCAACCATCAGTCAGAGAAAATCCAAGTCCTTTAAATATTTTATCCAACCAGTTACTTTCTATCTCTCCCCTTAATTCCCTGCTGGATGCAGCAACCGATTTTATCCTCTCTACCTGATCATCCAATCCAGCATCACATTTGGAATGTGCACACAAGAAGTGCTGTTGTTTCAGTTCAAGAATCCACATACTCCCTGTCCATGTAGCAGCAATAGGGCTGAAGCCAATCTGCTCTGTAAGGGCATTTTAGCTGGGGCTGGCAATTGTTCCTTTATTTCAGCAAACCCCAAAGGAGCTGCATTCACTAAAGTTTCCATTTGCAGAGCCCAGTGGTGTGTGGCTGGTCTGTTCCTAAAGGCAGATCTTTGCGGAGCAGAGATGGATTCTAAAATCCATCCCGCTGTAGTTCCCGCACTGGGATGTTTCCAAGTTCCATCCCCTTTAACCTTTTCCCACAGTCGGGTTCCCAGTGGTGACTCCTTGCACGAGGGATGGAACGTTAATACCCTCAGTGTCCATGGTGCTCCTGATTCTCCCAGGGGCAAATGTGTGCTCCAAATTCCATCACTTCCCACCCATCCTGTGCCTCCTAAGGATCTGACCGTGTCCTGCTGACAATCTGTGTCTCTCCAACTCTCGTTGTTTGTTAGGTGATCCCAGGTGTCACTGAGAAAGGCAGAATCATTTCTACAAACACAGCCCAGCCTTAGAGCCTGGGCCACAGCCAGGAGCCACTGTACCTCAGGATTCCAAACAGCTCAAGTGTCTGTCCCAGGGCAATCCCCCTTTTCCTTTGTCCTGGGATCCTTTGGCCTTGACCTTATTAAATCAGGATATTTGATACCCACCTGTAAGGGGTCCTGTGGGAGGCCTGGGCTCCCTTCCCAGCCCAGACACCCCTGAACTGGCTGGAAATATTCCCAGTGGCCTGTCTGAGGCCCATTCCATACTGCTGGAATTTGACAGCCCCAGGGGGTATCAGTGCAATCTGTCAGCTGATAAATATTTCCTGAGGTAATTTCCAGATCCAGTTTGGAAATGTTACAATTCTCAGCAGTATTGTTCAGATGTGTCCATGGTAAGGAATATTCTCCTTCCATCCCTGTCCAGGTGCCCTGGGTGCTATTTCCTTCCCACACGCGTTCCCAGATTTTTGTCAAATTGCTGACTGAAGCTCCCCACAGAACTGGATTTTCTGCAGAGGTTGGTGTTGGCAAACAAGCTGTTACAGGGGTTACATTCTGTAATCTGCCAAAATCTTGCAGTGACTTTGAAAACCACATTTCCCTTCCCAGAAGTTACCAATATAGCTTCTGTTATTATTATAGATATGCAATTATTGATCATCTTCATCTAGATCAAATAAATAGTATCCCTTTAGAAAATCATATCCAATACCTAAAACAATAGGATTTATGTAAAAATCCCAAACTCCACGGTGTCAGTCAGTCTTGTTTCTGCTGTGTTTAATGTGTGCTCGCTGGTTTTACCCACATGTGATGAGCCCCAAGTTTGATTACTTCTACCTTGAGTGCAGGGTAGGTTACCCGGAGGACTTGATATGGTCCCTTCCACTTTGGCTGGATTGTTCCAAAATTCCAGGTTGTTGGGGTTTTAGTTTAGTCTTAGTTTTTTTCCTGTTAAAGGAATTTTCTCCCATATGCATGTTGCTAGGGGACAAATAGCTGTACTTAAAAAAGACAAAAAGGGGGGTGGGGCGGGCCTGGCTACTCCTTTGTCTACACCTGGGTGTGGAGTCAGTTCGCTCTGAGCGTCCGGAGAGAGAAGCTGCAGAGAAAGGAGCTGCTGCTTCTTTCTTTTGGCCGTTCTTTCTTCCTGCTGGAAACAACGCCGGGACCCCAAAAGCCGCTTTCCCCTGCCCTGCTGGAGGCCAGGCTGTGGCTGCCCTGCCCCGCTGCTGCTTCGAGCTTTCGCTACGCTGTAGCCCTGCTCACCCTGCCTGCCTGGGCCTCCGTGGGGTTTTCCCATCTGGATACATCTCGTCTGCCACCTGGGATTTGTGTTCGTCCCTGCAGCCTGCCACTCCAGCCTGCCGTTCCAGCCTGCTGTTCCTGAGAGTCCGGGATCGGCTGCCCAGGATTTGTGAAGCCCTTGCTCCATCCCTCCCGGGATCCCAGGGCACCGGTGCCGCGTGCTCCCGGAGCTCGCTCCGGAGCGCCCCCTGCAGCCGCGGGGGAACCATCGCACCTGCCCTGCTCACCGGGAGCCGCCAGCGCCCCTGCCGGCTGCGAGCGGAACTGCACCCGAGGGGAAAGGGCCTGACAGCCGAGAAGGCTGGCACTGGGTTTGTGATTGCCGTTACTGCCATAATTGTTGTTGTTTTGTTTGACTGGTTATATACATATATATATATAAATATAGTAAAGAATTGTTATTCCTATTTCCCACATCTTTGCCTAAAGGCCCTTGATTTCAAAATATAATAACTTGGAGGGAAAAGGGGTTATATCTGCCACTTCAAGGGGGGCTTCTGCCTTCCTTAGCAGACACCTGTCTTTCAAAACCAAGACACAGGTTCTGATGCACACCGGATCTCCTGGTTGGAAAGGATGTACAGGTGAGTCCAGCCCCAATGATCTGTTGAGAACCATGCACCTTTTAAGGCTTACAAGAGTTAGTCTCACTGCTATTAAATATTCATTTCAGCAAAACTTCCAAGACTTCCCTTGTCTTGTTGGAGCCACATGGGAAAGCTTCTGGACAACCAGAAAAAGTATCCACCAATGCCAAAATGTGCCAGTCCCCCTTCTGCCTGGGCACTTCTGCAAAATCAGTTTGCCAAAATCACCTGGTGATTATTCCCATTTAAGGAGCCCTGGAGGCAGCCTTCTTCCTTCAAAACCAATCACATCTTTCTCAACAACTGATCTATTATTTTTTGCCATTTTTGTGCTTACTAGATGCCTTTGTAAACTGGCCACCATATTCTCCATTTCCTCATGTGTTTCCTGATGTTTTAGTTCCATTATACATTAATTGTGGAGCTACAATTACCTGCCCACACGGGGTTACCAATCACCTGCTGGGATTTTCCGTAGCTGCTGCTGATGGGGCTGACTGCCTGTCCTGATCACTAGAATCTGGTTTTTGTTGCAGAACATTCAAGTTTTTGCTAGGTATTAGTGCAAGGAGAGGTTTTTCAGCACCCTCTTGAGCTGTTTTGTCAGCCAATGGATTCCCTGTATTAACTGGGGAGTCTCCAAACCGATGGGCTTTACAAGGGCATCAGGGCCACTTCTTTGGCTTTGGCACACTCTGCAGTAGGTGACTGATTTCTTTTTGCACTCAGTAGGAGAGCCCTGTGCCCTTTCCTTCCATATGGCTCCCTGGGCATGTATTATTCCAAACCCATAGTTCAAATCAGTCCATATGTTCACCCTTTGTCCTTCAGTGATTTCTAGGCAAGGTCATTCATTCTGCTTTTTGTGCTGCTGTGTTCAAAGCTAAAGCCTGGGCTTCTATGACCTGGGTCGAGGTTCCCACTGCACACTCAGCTGCCCGTTTTCCATCCGTACCACGCTGCTCCCACCAGGGTGCAGGTCCAGTGCTGGCTCCTGGGTGGGATTGCTCTCGAGATCCCAGAATCTGCCAGTGATGCCTTAGGTTTTAACTTTTATATTTTTCAAACCCTGCACTGCCTAGTGTGTAACTGAAGTTTCTTGTGGCCTGTTAGCTGCTGTTCAATCATGCTGGTTAGACATAACAAACCTCTCTAGGTTTCCACATCAAGGACACCAGGCCACAAAATGTGTAAACGAAAAGCCTCTGAAGCGGGGGCAAACTTGGGGTAATTACATCATGAACTGAGGTTATATTTGGAGAATTAACCCTAATATGCAAATGAACCAAACTCATTAAAGTTTGAAGCACCCCTGACCCAGGGTCCATCTTGGGTGTAGCCTTTTGACTGCCCAAGGTGTACCTTTGAAGGCCCTTCAAATAAATACCTACCTTTATTCTCTTATTTTGTCCAGTCTCTGTGTTTTAGGTGGCTCTCTCAGGCATCACCAGAACACACTTGTGCCATGGATACCAGGCAGTCATGGCACAAAGACTCAACCCCTTCTCTCAGAAGGGACTCGAACACTTCCCGGTTCCAATCTTGGGTACCTTGAACCAAACCCTGCAAAGCTTTTGCTGCACCTTACAGGCAACAATCATCACTACCATTACAGGTACAGGTTAGCAGTTTACACCTTTAATTTAAAGTAAAAGAAAGTAAAGGAAAGGAAAGAGAGCCTTTATCTTACCAGAGGTCTTTCTCTGATTTCCTTTGGACCAGGGATCAAGGGTTCTCCCCAGAATCCTTCAGTGCTGCCTGCAGGTCCTGCCATTCCTCAGATCTGTTGAAATTCAAGAGGATGAGACCACAGGGTGTCAGAATGGTCCCATGGTTTCATGGGGTCCCGCAGTGTAACCATCGTGTCCTTGGTTCTGTAGTGCCAGAATGGACCCTTCATTACATGAGGTCTCACAGTGTGGCAATGGTCCCTTGATTCCATGAGGCCCCACTGGGTCACAATGGTCCCTTGGTTCCATGGGCCCTGCACTCTCACAATGGTCTCCTTGGCTGAATAAGTTCCCATAGTGTCACAAGGGTCTCCTTGGTCCAGAGACCAGGGCAGAAGTGTTCCACAAGGCCCCACAGCGTCACAAGGATCTCTCTGGATCTGCAGTGTCAGAACTGACCCTTGGTTACACGAGATCCTCCTGTGTCACAAGGGCTCGTTGGTTCCACAGGGCCTGATTCTCTAACACTTCAAAGATGGTGTCGGACAGTTCCTATTTTCCTGCAGTTTGGTGACTAAAGGAGCATGCTGGGCAGAGCACGGAGATGCTGCTGCTCTCTGCTCAGGGAAAGGGCCCAACAAGGCTGAGTGGCTGGGAAGCTGCTGGAAGGGCCGTGCCCCACATGGTGCAGCTTTCCTGGGAGGGAGGGAACAGCAGGAGAGACACGCACTGCCCCACAGAGCAGCTGGGCAGGGCAACACTGGGCATGAGGAGGAGGAAATGTCCAAATGTCCGTCCCAGGGCAGCGCTGTGGCAGAAGAAGCATCCAGAGGGAGGATGAGCTCAGGGCATGTGTGTGTGTCCAAGGCACAGAGGGTGAGGCTGGGCACAGCTCAGGCCAGGGCTGGCAGTGGCAGGGCAGAGCTGGCGGGGCAGCGAGATGCGAGTGTGCAGCCTGCAGGGACACAGCAGCAGCTGTGGGACAGCGCAGGACAAGCTGTGCTGGACATGGCCAAGGGCCCTGGCAGGGCTGGCAGTGCCCAGGAGAAGCCAAGCCTTGGTGCCCTGGGGCACAGCAGCATCTGGGCCACCAAGGGCTGGGAGGAGACACCTTGTCCTGAGGCCCTGGGGCCTCCTGGCACAGCCCCAGCAAGGCTGGGCACTGTCACCCCCTTGTCCTGCCCTCAGCATCCCCCCACATCCCAGTGCCCCCAGCAGAGCCCTGAGCAAGGCGCAGGTGAGGGACAGGATCTGCCTTCTCTGTGGCTGGGGCTCAGGCCTTGGCCTTTCTGCTGCCCCCACCCAGCCGAGGCTTTGCTCAGCATCTGAGCTGCCTGCACAGAGCCTCTGCCTCCCTGCACTCCTGGCCTCAGGGATCTGCTGGAACGAGTCCCTGGGGAGCCTTGGTCAGGAATGGCCCTGGGGGGCTCCTGAATGCTCCCAAGGACTGCAGGTTTTTCAAAGGACTTTGGCTTTGGCTCTTGCCTGGGAGTCTCTGAGAGACTGGCCCCCAATTATCTGCTGTAATGAGTCCATGGAGATTCTTTGTCAGTAACAACACTCACTGGGGCTCATTAATGCTTCGAGTTACTTCACTTTTTTTAAATAACTTCCCTTTCTGCTTTCCACACTGAGTGTTTAAGCAGTTTCTGCAATCATGGCCTCCAATTCTCTCCTCCAAGGAGTCCATGAGGAGCCTGTGTTGGTGATTGACTTCAGTGGGACTGTCACCGAAACTGCATGAAAAACAGAAACTCTCCAACAACATCTCTTCAGTGTCAGAGAATTTAGGCATTAATTTATTCTGGCCAGGATGTTATTCTGGCCAGTATGTGCAACAGAAATCATTCCATACACGCATGCCTGGGTTGTGCAGTGAAAAGCATTCCATCACACACGGTTCTTTACTAGACTTTTCACACCTTTATACAGACAAAATCCAAAGAAATTCATGTTCATTGATCTTAAATGACACAATTCTTAGTATTCAATCTCCTGTTGGCTATTGATCCCTTTGCCTTTGATGTTAATTAGGTCCTCATTCTTTGAGTCTCTCATCAATCTGTTCCCAGACCAGGTGTCTCCAACCGCACCAGGGGGTGATATTTGTTAATGTTCGTTTACCTCCCGCGTATCTTCTGGCTACTCCCAATCTGTAGATGTTAAGCTCATCAGGCCTCACCCAACCTCAGTGAACAGAGTCTTTTGAAGAGAAACATCCATTCCTCTCCCCCTGGGCATAGGCAAACAACCCCCTGACTAAAGTTACATAAAAGAATTTAAAAATTTTTATCATTTCCAACAATTCCATTATGTTCCGCAGTGTCACAATGGTCTCCTCGGCTCCGTGAGGCCACAGTGTCCCATCGACCCCTTGGTTCCACAAAGCCCTGCAGTGTGACACCTGCCTCTCTGTTCCATGGGGCCCCACAGTGTCACAGTGCTCTCCATGCTTCCACGGGGCCCAACAGTGTCACAACTGTCCCTTCATTCCATGAAGCCCTGCGGTGTCACAAAGGTCTCCATAATTCCATGAAGCCCCACAGTGTCACAATGCTCTCCTTGGTTCCATGGGGCCCCACAGTGTCACAATGCTCTCCTTGGTTCCATAAGGCCATGCAATGTCACACCTGCCCCTTGGATCCATGCAGCCCCCCAGTGTCATAACAACCCCTTGGTACTGCGGCCTGTTTTTTTGGTAGTGGGGGGGCCACAGAGGTGGCTTCTGTGAGAAGCTGCTGTAAGCTTCTACCATGTCTGGCACAGCTGATCCCTGGTGCCTCCAAAGATGGACAGGCTGCTGGCAGAGGTTGGGCCAATTTCAAATGGTGGTAATGCCTCTGTGATAACAGATTTAAGAGGAAATCAAAACAGAGATTGTGGTGCAGTTTTAACTCCAGTCAGAGAAGAGCAAAGGGAGAACATGTGAGGGAAACAGTATGGACACACCAAGGTCAGTGGAGAAGGAGGTGGAGGAGCTGCTTCAGGCACTGGAGCTAAGATTCCTCTGGAGCCCGTGGTGAGGACCTGTAGCTGTGCCCCAGCAGCCCCTGGAGATCCATGGAGATGCAGAGATCCACCCGCAGCCCATGGAGATCCATGGGGGTTGCACAGATCAACGCACAGCCCACAGAGTTCCATGGGGATGCAGAGATCTACCCACAGTCTCTGGAGATCCATGGGGATGCAGAGATCCACCCACAGCCCCTGGAGATCCACAGGGATGCAGAGATCCACCCACAGCCCCTGGAGGAGGAACCCACACCAGAGCAGGGGGATGCCTGGGATGAGGCTGTGACCCTGTGGGAGACCCAAAAAGAGAGGGGCCCTGCTCCCAGGCTGGAGCAGCCTGTCCTTGGAGGACTGACCCTGTGGCAGAGTGACCCACGCTGCAGCAGTTTGAGGGCAACTGTTGCTCGTGAGATGGACTCACATTGGAGAAGTTCACGGAGAACAGTGCTCTGTGGGAGGGAGCCCATGGTGCAGCAGGGGACTGACTCCTCTTCCTGAGCAGCAGGAAAAGCCACGGCTGATGAACTGACCATAACCCCCATTCCCATCTCCTTGCACTGCTGGGGGAGGAGGTAGAGCTGGGAAGGAGGGAGGTTGGGGAGAAGGTGTTTTTTTTAAGGGCTTATTTTACTTCTCATTATCCTGCTCTGATTATGTTAGTAATAAACTCACTTTATATTTCTAAGTCGAGCCTGTTTCACCCTTGAAGGTCTTTGATGAGTGATCTCTTCTGGTCCTTATCTCAACCCATGAACCCTCTGTAAAATTTTCTCTCCTCTGTCCGGCTGCAGAGGGGAGTGAGTGAGCAGCTTCGGTGGGTTCCTGGTATCAAGAACTGCTCACATGGAACTGACCCCCGAAAGGAGCTGTGGTTCCGGACAGTGGACAGTGCGTGTGGATGAGGTACGGAGCGAGCAGGACTTTGGGGGGAATTCAGGGAGTCTCGTGGTGTAAAGGATACAGGAACTCGTGAGAAAACTGCTGAGGCGGTCGCATGCAAGGCGGATCACCCTGTGATAAAGGAATGCTTTCTTAGCAGTATCCTGCCGTTCAGTCGACCTCTGTGAATCAGAACGATATTTTACAGACCAGCCCAGATCATGTTGCAGGAGTTCTGCTTTCCCAGACCCTTCAGAGCTGCTGCAAAACGCCCTTTGCCACCACTGTACCCTGGGGTCCCTGGATCGCTGGCACTGGACTGCTGCTCCAGGCCCCATGGAATGTGTCCCGGAGAACCAGGCTCTTCCCTCTGATCCAGGTGCAGGAGGAATTGTAAGTCTGTGCTTCTGACAGAACACAGGTGTGTAAAAATGGCTGTTCTTGCCAGAATTATCCTCACCACATGG
This sequence comes from Corvus cornix cornix, assembly GCF_000738735.6. Lineage (NCBI taxonomy): Eukaryota > Metazoa > Chordata > Aves > Passeriformes > Corvidae > Corvus > Corvus cornix. The sequence goes on from NW_024108688.1 coordinate 257,205, forward strand.
CTTCACACCGACTTGCTTGATATGAATGTGTTTTCAATATACAATGAAACAGGTATTGATATTCACTAATTCTCCATGTTTGGCTGTGAGGTTTATTACTAACACAGTATCATTAAATACACAAACTAAGGAGTTTTTGTTACTTTGCAGATGCAGTGAGCTTAGGTAGCAATAATGGCAGGAGTGGGAAAAGTGCCCAAAGAATATGAGGGAAAAGTGCCCAAAGAATATGAGGGAAAAGTGCCCAAAGAACATGATCCTGAGCCACTCCTGTGTACAATGAATTAATTGTAAAATTGTTTTCATTCCCTGATGAGCCTGTTCAGGGCAATGTGCACTCAGAACCCTGATCAGTGCATCGGTTGGGATGTTCTGCAGACACCAGCTATTTAATGAGTAGCTTGTGAGTGCAGCAGAAAAGAATAAACTTGATTTCTTACACTCTGGCATTAGGGAAAGCACTTTTTTAGATCTCAAGATGTCTGGTTGAGCAGTGAAAGTGACCCTGAACCAGGAGCTTTCTTTTGTAGAAGCAAAGCATCACACAGACAGAACTTGACAGTGTTGTGCCTTTTGGTGATAAGGGATTGTGCCACAACAGCTGTCTATGACCTGCGGGGTTTGACAAGGCAAGTGGAGATGGCTCCCTATTCTTCACTCTGCCCTCAGTTGTAGCTTGTATTAAACACCAAAAATGGCCTCGTTTATCTGGAGGAGGAAGAGAAAGTTAATGGGATTATTTCTCATGAGCCTTGAGGCAGTAAAGGAAAACAAGGTTCATTCTTTTGCTGCGGTGCTGTGTGTGTTGGGATTTGGAGATTTATTTATTGTTATTGTGGTTACTATTATTTATTAGAATTATTTATTTGTGTTATACTTTTAAATCTTACACATTATTAATGATGGCTGGATGTCACTTCACTGGGAAGATTTCCTTCCTTCTCACAGTGGGATTGAGCTGTACAGTCACTTCCAAGTTGCCTGTGGATTCTAAAGATGGAAAGTCCAATTTATGGATGTTTTGGTGTGGTTTGGAGCTGGGGAAGGGTCTCATCCCCTCCCAGAGGCGCCCCAAGCCCACTCTGCTGCCACGGCTGCCTTCACGGCTGCCCTGCCCCGGAGACATGGCGGGACCCCCTCCTGCCAGGGCTGAGACTCCTCACAGCCCCTCACATCCCCTCAATGCCCTTCATTGCTCCTCTCAGAAACAGAAAGCTGAACAAGATGCTACGGCAAAAGTCAAGCCGTAGGCCAGACACAGCCTGAAAAAATTGATCCCTAGTCTATATGCTACCACCCCACTTTTTTACCCCAAAATATCCCCTTCCCTTGTCAAACCTCCTTAAACCCTAAAACCTCCCCTCTCACCACAAAGCTAACAAATCTCACTTATATTCCCTCTCAGAAGCCCCATCCCTGTCCAAAGATGAAATTTATCTACGTTGATGCTGTCCTCATCACTGCCTGGACGCTCTTTGCCGTATCACATGCCTTCAGCTGGCTTGTCCCACAGCCTAGCCATAATATTTGGGTGACCCTAGCAAAGACACTCAAACAAGACAATCTGTGCCTGTTCATGGGCAGTGTAGACAATCCACTCTCTACGTGTCTGGTAGGAATTCCTCTAGTAGCAGATGACTGGCCCATCACTAACCCAGAGCTCCTTTGCATCACAGGTAAGAGGTCCAACCCAGTAGACACCTGGGATGAGTGGACAAAGATTCTGCCAAACGCTCGAGATGAACCCCAAGAACTGAACCTGCTGGGGTCCTCCAAAGCAACATATTGGGTCAAATTTTATTTTAGACAGCAAAGCCAATGCTGGCCAGGAATTGACCAGGCAAAAAACACATACAGAAAAGACATATCACCAATTAACAAAGCCTATAATAGTCAGGATTGGTGCAATTAAACCAGTCACGTACTCTCTGTGTCCACTCTCCACCCCAAAGTGTTACCCAGGGGGGTATTTCTTGTCTGTGGTGACAGAGTATGGGCCGGGATTCCCTCACATCTCCAAGGAGGCCCTTGTAGCCTTGGCAAGCTTTCTACCCTCACCCCAAATCTCCAATTATTACATAATTGGAGACAAACAAACATACCAACACGCCAAAAGAGATCCTTTGCTGAGTTTGACGAAAGCTGTGACAGACAGCCGCATTTACAATTGGAATAAGGCTGAACAGGTCGCAGTTTCCGTGTTCACTCCTTGGTTAGCTGCACTCAAAGCCCTTGGGGATATCAACCACCTAGGGTGTTGGCTAAGCAAACAGGCCAATGCAACATCTGCCACCTTGAGCGATCTTTTAAAAGATGAGGAGACTACCAGACACGCAACCCTACAGAATCGAGCAGCAATAGACTACCTACTGCTTGCCCACGGACATGGCTGCCAAGACTTCAATCTTTCTTCGCACTCAACATCTATCCAGGCAAACATCCAGAAACTACAAGGACTAGTAAAAGACATAAAAGTAGATAAGAGCCTAGACTGGGTCAATGAACTTTTCGGACTATGGGGAATAACGGGATGGATTGCATCTTTGATTAAGTGTGTTTTGTGGGTATTCATTGTAATTATTATCATGTTACTTATGTTCTCTTGTCTCCTAAATTGCTGCAGAAAGGCTGCTGGGAATGCCTTTTTAATAAATACAGAAGGGGGAGTTGTGGGGTATTACCGCAGGCCTGGTTCCTACGGTATATCACCGTGTCCCGCAGCCATAGGGAGGAGGAGGAGGAGAAGATCCAGCAGGCAGGAATTGTGCAGGAAGATTGATTTATTTAATTATTTTACAAACCTTTTATAGACTTTTTTCTTCATAGTCTAATTGGACAAAGGACCAGCCACCCCTTGGGGGTGATTGGCTAAAATCCTAAAACATCCATTATCAAAGTATTTTTCTACTATACCATAAACAAGACTTTCCAAGGTTGCAGGTGGTTTGGTTCTTTACATTCCCTGCTACCTCTTCTGTGAGAGAGAAAAGTCTCTCACGGACTTAGAAAATAACAAGAAATCCTCACTAACAGCATTTTTGTACCTACAGTGGGGTATGACCAGCCTCTGCCCTGGAGGGAGGCCTGCTGAGATAACGAGATTGCACAACCTCCCAGCAGTGCTCCCCTGGAAAGACAACCACCTTTCAGTTACAGTGAGAAGAAGACAGACCCAGAATCCTCTGGGAGACCCTATGCAGATCCTTTGTAACCTATTGGCCTTTACCCTCTGACACCCACCCCCTGTATCCCTATAAGATCTAGCCCTCTGCCCCTGTGAGAGCAGAGAGAGCTCGTCCCTGGCCTCCCCTTGGCGGAGTGCGGACTAATAAAGCTGCCCCATGCAGAACTGCTATACAGGTCTCTTGTCTCTCTCCTCCTGGTCTGGTCTGGAGATTGCCCGCAGAGCAAGAGCTGAAATCACAAGCTGACAATCGCTAAAGAGCTGACAGCCTCTCTGCAGGGGCAGTCTGGCTACGGCTGAGGGAAGACACCAGGCCCCAGGAAGATGGTTCCTCATGGGACCATCTCTCCAGACTGGTCACAGCTTCCTGGGTCAGAGCTATTGACCCCACACCAGCTGCATCAACCTAACATCACCTTGTCACCCTGATCGTGGCACTGCGCACCACATCCAGGCTTTTCTTAAACACCTCCAAGAACAGTGACTCCACCACCTCCCTGGGCAGACCATTCCAATGCCAAATCACCCTTTCTGGGAAGAACTTCTTAGGCTCTCCAGCCTAAACCTCTTCCTGGCCCAGCTTAAGGCAGTGTCCTCTTGTTCTGTCACTGGTTGCCCAGGAGAAGAAACTGATACCCAGCTGACTATAGCCTCCTTTCAGTGAGCTGTAGAGAGTGATGAGGTCTCCCTTGAGCCTCTTCTTTTCCAGGCTAAACAACCCCAGCTCCCTCAGCTGCTCCTTACAGGACTTGTGCTCCAGACCCTCCACCAGCCTTGTTGCCCTTCTCTGGATGCACCTCAACATCCTTCCTAAATTGGAGGGCTGTAGCGGGTTCAGTTTGAAACCAGGCAGAAACAACAATTTAGCGTAGTGGTTTGGTCCAAAATACTCATTACTATTTACCTTCTGTGAGGTAAGAATTAGGAGAAAGCAAAGCAGGCACAAAACTTGAAAGAAAATAAAGAAGTTTATTAACAGACCTAAAAGAAGGAAAAAAAAAAAATCATACCATACCTTCAGAACACTTCTCCTCCCCCCACCTTTCCCCCTTCTCCCACTGTAAAAAGACAACCCTTGAGATGTTCAGTCTGTTTACCACTTCCATAATAACCTTGTTCAGTTCACTTAGGGAGAGGAGTCTCTCTTGCTCATGCTATGGAGACATCTCCACAAGAAATTCTCTCATGGTTTCAGTATAGCAACGAGACAGCCACCCAGGTTGGTTCTCTGCTTGCATGTGAGAGTCCCTTCCCTTGACTTACAGCTTTTCCCACAACTGCTTTCAAGGGTCCAATCTTGAGCTACTGGGGTACCATTCTAAGGTTGAGCTGTTCAAAAACAAAAGTTCTCTTCACCCATCTCTGGGAGCATTTAATCTTTAAGAATAGAGGCCCTCCCCTTTTCCTGGGAGAAAAAGGTCCTCATAATCGTCATCTCTAGGACTATCTCTGGGAGTATTCTAGGAACTGAGGTCTTCTCCTTCTGATTGGAGCAAGAGTCCTCATCGCTTCCATCTCTCCCTGTTCAAATTTCTCCTCAAAGTACAGCTGCTTCAGCATTTGCTTATTTCAGCACTTGCTTATTTCAGCACTGGTGCTTTTGCTCACAAGTTGAACACTCCACCCCCCATGCTTTCATAAAATTACAATGGGTACTCTGATATATCGTAGTCCATCACCACCATAGCTTTACGACAGAATTTCAGCTTTAAGCATCTCCTCTTTCTCCTCCCTCAGGATTTCAGCTCTTCACAGCACTAAAAGGGTTAATCTCACCCAGGCCTTGCAGCTGGAATTTTGCTCATCGCAGTTGGTCACACGATCTTTGCCGGACAGCAGGGCAGCTTCAGCTGAATCTTGGCCACACTGGAGGGGGAGCCAGGCTGCTCCATCTGCACATAGCAGATGGGGGGGGGGGGGGGGGGGGGGGGGGGGGGGGCAGAGGTGGAACAGGGCCCATCGGCTCCAGGATGGCTGTGGCCCGGCCTGGCCTGGCTCGAGCAGGTGCTGGCCCAGACCCTACAGGGCCCAGCAGGGCCCACTGGGCCCTATACGGGCCCAGCCCAGTTACCTGTCCCCCGGCCGGAAGCAAGAGAGCCAGCTTCCCGGGGTTTGTCCATTCTTAAATGTGGACCACAGAGGTGGTCAAAATTCTAAGTGGCTTAAAAATTTGTCAGTATTCAAACTAGCCAGTTGATAGGTTCTGTTAGGTCACAGAGGAAGCTGTAAGCACCTCTTTGCAGGAAAATCCGGAGCTATGCTTGCTAACCCATGACAGGGGCCCAGAACTGGACACAGCACTCACTAGTGCCGAGTACAGGGGAAGAATCACTGCCCTGGTCCTGCTGGCCACGTATTCCTGATACAGGCCAGGTGTCATTGGCTTTATTGGCCATGAGGACACACAGATGGCTAATTTACAGCTTGTCATCAATCAGCCCTCCCCAGGTCCCTTTCTGCTTGGCCGCTGTCCAGCCACTCTGTTCCCAGCCTGTAGCACTGCAGGGGTTGTTGTGGCCAAAGTGCAGGACCTGGCATTTGGTCTTGTTAAACCCCATATTGTTGGATTTGGCCCCTGGATCCAGCCTGTCCAGGTCCCTCTGCAGAACCCTCCTACCTTCCAGCAGATCCACACTCCCACCCAACTTGGTGTCATCTGCAGATTTGCTGATGGTGGACTCAATCCCCTCATCCAGATCATCAGTGAAGATATTAAAAAGGACTGGCCCCAACACTGATCCCTGGGGGACACCATCAATGACTGGCCACCAACTGGATGCAGCACCATCCCCACCACTCTCTGGGCCCGGCCTATAGCCAGTTCTTAACCCAGAGAAGAGGGAACCTGCCCAAGCTGTGGGCTGCAGCTTTTCCAGGAGGATGCTGTGGGAGACAGTGTCAAAGGCTCTGCTGAAGTCCAAGTAGACACACCCACAGCCTTTCCTTCATCCACCAGGCAGGTCACCTGGTCATAAAAGGAAATCAAGTTGGTCAGGCAGGACCTGCCTCTCCTAAATCCATGCTGGCTGGGTCTGATCCCTCGGCCACCCTGTAGGTGCCGTGTGATGGCACTCAAGATGATCTGCTCCGTAATCTTGCCAGGCTGACAAGGCCTGGAGTTCCCCAGATCCTCCTGCCAGCCCTTCTTGTGGATGGGGTCACATTGGCACCTCCAGTCCTCTGGGACTTCCCTGGTGAGCCAGGACTGATAATAAATGATGGAGAGTGGCTGGATGAACTCTTCCACCAGCTCCCTCATCCCCCTGGGATGGATCCCATCTGGTCCCGCAGACTTGGGAGCATCTAAGTGGCTCAGAAGGTCACCAGCTGCTTCCTCCTGGATTACAGGTGTGCTATTCTGTTTCCTGTCCCTATCTACTAGCTCAAGAAGCCACTTGTCCTGAGGACAACCTGTCTTGAGTACCTCAGCCTTTTCCTCATCTCTGGTAACTCTGTTCCCTGTTGTGTCCAAGAAAGAACGGAGGTTTCCCTTACCCCTCCTTTTGCTATTAAAGTATTTATAAAAGCACCTTTTATTATCCTTCACAGGATTGATTAGATTAGGTTCTAATTGGGCTTTTGCCACTCTAATTTTCTTCCTACATGACTTAGCAACATCCTTAAACATTTCCTGAGCAACCTACTCCTCCTTCCAAAGATGATAGACCCTCATTTTTTTCTCTTAGTTCCTGCAAAATGTCCCTGCTCACCCAGGTCATCTTCCACGTTGGCTTGTCTTTAGGCACACAGGGACAGCCTGCTCCTGAGCCTTCAAGATTTCATTCTTGAAGTATGTCCATCCTTCCTGGACTCCTTTGTTTTTAAGGGCTGTTTCCCAAGGTACTCACCAAGTCAGTCTCTTGAACAGGCCAAAGTCTGCCCTCCAGAAGTCCAGTGTGGAAGTGTTGTTGATGCCCCTCCTTGTTTCACTGAACATTAAGAACTCGATTATTTCATGGTCACTGTGCCCCAGAGGGCCTCCAACCACCGCATCTCCCACCAGCTCTTCTCTGTTTGCAAACAGCAGGTCTAGCAGGGCTCCACCCCTGCTCAGCTCGCTCACCAGCTGTGAAAAGTTGTCCTCCACACACTTCAAGAGCCTCCTGGACTGCCTCTTCTCTGCTGTGTTGAGTTCCAAGAAGACATCTGGCAGGTTAAAGTCTCCTATAAGAACAAGGGCCGGCAATCTGGAAACATCCTCCAGCTGCTTATAAAATAAGACATCCACCTCTTCATCCTGGCTGGGTGTTCTGTTACAAACTCTCACCAGAATGTCAGCCTTGTTGGCCTTCCCCCTGATTCTTACCCACAGGCACTTGACCTCATTGTCAGTAATCTCAAGTTTTGTGGCATCGAGATCCCTCCTAATATACAGAGCCACCTCTCCACCTCTTCTCCCTCGCCTGTCTCTTCTGAAAAGCTTGTAACCATCCACAGCAGCGCTCCAGTCATGTGAGTCATCCCACCACATTTCCATGATGGTGAGTACATCACAGCTTTCCTTCTTTACAATGGCTTCCAGCTTCTCTTGTTTGTTATTACCCATGCTGCGTGCACTAGCATACATGCACTTCAGCTGGGTTGCTGACTTCACCCCTGACTCTGGCTTACTACCCTTGGGCTCACCTCTGGAGAGCCTGGCTTCATCCTCTTCCCCTTCAAAACTAGTTTAAAGCCCTCTCAATCAGCTCTTCCAACTCATAGGCTAGAACCCTTTTGCCCTTGTTAGACAGATGGAGCCCATCTGACTCTAGCAGGCCTGGTGCTGTAAAAGCTATCCCACAACTCCCTACTGGATATTGGTTTCTTGCTTCTTATGGTTATTAGTCCATAGTTTTAGTCTTTTTAGTATCTTTTTCCCAGGTAGAGACTTTACAACGTATAGACTGAGTCTTATTTATCTCCTGGTTTCTGCAAAATGTCCTTGTTTTCCATAAATGCTAAATTTCCAGACATCCAACCTCAACACTACTCCTTTGTCTCCCAGGCTTTGTTCATTGTATCAGAGTTACTTTATCAAAACTGAAAGTTTCAGGAATTGTCCCAAGCTGTGTTCCCAGAAAAGCAGCTTATGACCACTTTGCTAAATGCTGGCTCAAAGGAATTGAAGACTAACACACTGCTTATTAATAATATACTGGTTACAATGAATGTAAAACTATTAATAAAAAATTAATTAGATATATTAATTTAAAAATTAGAAAAAAGTTGCATTATTTCCAGTATTGTGAGGGGAGCTCCTGCAGGTAGAAGTCCAGTCCACAAACAAGGGAACACTGGGACAAACAAACCCCTCTGGAGTTCGGTCATCCCACTGAGGGGCTGCAGTTTAACTTAGTTAACTTAATTAAACTTACAGCACCTTAAACTGGACAGCATTTAACTTTACTCAACTTCTAACTTCAGTTAAACAATTTAGCAAATGATTCCTTGTGGGAAGAGATGGAATAAAGTTGAGTTACAAGCTGTAAAACCTGCCTGCAGAGGCACATGGCAGCACAAAGGAGCACATGGCAGCACAGAGAAGCTTGTCTCCACCACACCCTGGGGAGAAGAGGCGTCACACGGCAGACCCCTATGGAAAGGAGCCTGCTGGGAGCTGACGGATGGGTGAACAGCGCGTGATCATCCTGTAGAAGAACATTTAGAAAGTGTGTTGCTGCTGTGGCAACATGGGATAGGTCATGTAGTGAGAATTACCATATAAGGAAATACTGTGCCTTAGAAAAGTGTATAAAACCAGCTCATTCCTTTGAATAAACGATTCCTATTCCCTGCTGGTCTGGGTCCGTGTCTCAATCACTGACAATTCCTGTAGGATTTACTCCACCTCAACAGTAACTGACTCTCAGGGCTGACTTACTCACATATCTAAAGTTCTTAAGAACCCACGAGAGCAGCATTTCTCCTGCATTTCCTAAGGCACATTCATATGGACACAGGGAGCTTGTTTTGGGAAGGATCCTGCTGCTTTCTGCCAGTTTTTAAGGGTAATAAATGGCTCTTGGGGATCCCCCACATTCATTTTGGGAGGCTGGGGAGACCCCATGGCTGAGGGGGAGTTGTAACCCCTAATTTTGGGGAATTATATGTGGCTTGTGGGGATCCCACGTTTGATGGACGGGGAGTGCCCCCTTTCTCCAAAATAGCCTTTGGCCAATCAAAGAGTGCCAAGGTGATGACTTAAAAGTGTTCAGGCAGACACACAGTACACAGAGCTTTCAAAGACTCTTAATCAATCAGAACACCGTTTCATTCAGACTCATCAGATGCCAGGGAGATACGCAGAGCCCAGAGCCCCCCAAAACTTTCCAGCCAATCATAGCTTTTTTTGATGATGACTCCCCAGGTTCCAGGTAGACCCGCAGCACCCGGCACTCCCCACCCAGACCCCATCTGTACCCCCCCTTTGCCCCTAGCACCCCCTGGGAGTGGAATTTGGGGAGGTGGGATGGTGGGGGGCACCCAGGATGGGCTTCCCCAGCGCTGTCCCAGCGGGGGCCGAGTGCGGGTGGGACCCCAGCAGGGCCCGGCCCTGCCCGGGCATGGCTGATGCCGCCCGGCCGCGCTCCGCACTTGTCCGGACTGGTGCTCCCAGTGCCGTGCGGGGCAGGGCCGCTCTGGGGACCCCCCCAGGGCACAGCGCGGCTACTTTGGGGCTGTTGGCACCTGCCTGGCACTGGGCATGGGGCAAGTGGGTAGTGCAGTTCTGTGCTCGTGGCATGAGCTCTGGTGTGCCCTCCATCAGAGAGAGTCCAGCTGCATTACTTCTGTGTGTCGCAGAAGCGACTTTGGCATCAGGATATGCACTGCTGGCTAGGTGCGCTCACTGGCTTCTTTGCAGAGAAGACACAGCAGGAGCCGACGATATAGGCTCATGTTAGTTTGGAGATAAAGGAAGAGAGAGGTGGTTCTGGTCTGACTTCCAATAGGTTTATTGTCAGAAGTTTAGCAACCAGAACATGGCGATGATCTTAATCTGGGATATCCCTGAGAGGCTTTTCCCTCAGTTTTATAGGGGTTTTGAAAACCGCGGGGAAAGGGGAAAACAACCAATGAGTTACAAGCCAGGGGGAGGATACAATTCAACAAGAACCAATGGGGGAAACCGAGAGGTGGGAGATACAACAAAGAACCAATGAACAGCCGAGTAACCGAGAAATTTCCCAAACAGGGGGAGGCGGCTTAAGCTTCTGAGCCGCCCTTCAACCCACCCTCCGAGTCTGTGTCTTGGGGAAACTCGATCCAGGGGAGGGGCTGGGATTGATTGGCATCTCGCTGCCCCAGCCTCGCAGTGGGCTGGGTCATAGCAACAAGTGGGGGCAGCTGGGGCTATACTGGTAGGACTGGTGGTGCTGGGAGCCCCCCAACGGCTGGGGGGGGGGGGGGAGGGGGAGAGGCTTGGGACCTCAAATTCAGCGAAAGGGGGAATGGGACCCCAAAAAAACAATCACAGGGGAGGGAGATTGAGGATTGAGAGGACCATGGGAAAGGGACAAAGAGGTGGGAAAAGACAGGGCTGGGATCCCCTGATACCGAAATCGGCCAGAATAATCCTTCTAACACAATTTGAAGCATAAGAAAGCAGGCAGTCTTTATCTGTACAGGGCACAGAGAAGGATATTTCTTTATTCTCTGTGTGTTGTGAGGTTTTACAACATGGTATTTATTCCATCACGATAATAAATATTCATTAAAAGATGTTTCTTACCTAATACAGAAACATCACTTTCCTAGAACTATTTTGCATGCATCCTCCTCCTACTGGAAGGCCCTGTATAATCCTGGAGGGTCATCTAAAAGGATCTCTGCTGGTTGTATTCACTGAATGCTTCGATATAGAAAGTGACCTTGCCTTGAACTTTTTCTGTGAGCATGCGCTGTTGCTTCTTTGTTACATGACTTGCAAAAAAAGCCCTCTGTAGTCCTTTCTATCTGTTTCTCCACTTGTTCCACCTGTGTTTATCATCCTGTGTAAATACTTTTACGTTCTTTTATCTTATTTGCTAGTTAGTCTTTAAGCTCTATTCCGCAACTTTAGGGGAACTGAGAATTTCTATTCTCTATGTTATTTATCAGGACCACCTCACAGCACAGCACTGCTGCTTTGGGGTGTCAGCACCTGCCTGGCACTGGGGATGGGGTGTGTGGTGGGAGCTGAGGCCGTACTGGTGGCACTGGGAGTCTGCCAGTCCGTGGGGTGAGCAAGGGCCATGGGGGGGGTGGGGCTTGGGACCCCCAACTGAGCAAAAGCGGGGGTGGGATGCCCAAACTGAGCATGACAGGGCTGGAACTCCCAAAACCAAGCACGGGGGAGGTGGGTTGAGGATTGGGGGGACGATGGGAAAGGGAGGAAAAGAGGGGGCTGGTATTCCCCAAACAGCGTGGGGGGCAGGGGGGGAATGGGACACACAAATTGCGTTGGAAGGGGTCTGTGGATTGGGGGAACAATGGAAAAGGAGGTGAAGAGGGAAGAGAAAGATGAAGCTGGGATGGAAGAAGGGCAGTTCCATGGATGTTCACCCTTATTCCCCAGCACTTAAGCCCTGGAGCAAGTCCCTGGGGCTCAGGGTGGGGGGGGAGGGGGCAGATCTGAACTGAGGGGATCCTGCCCACATCCATCCCCGGTGGGGTTACCCCCCCCCCACAGCAGCCTGTACTGTGGCGGCTGTGGTGCAAGAGGGGCTGGGAAAGAATCGGGAGGAAGAGGGGAGAGAGAGAGAAGGAGGAGGAGCAGGAAGAGGAGGAGCATGAAAAGGAGCAGAAGCAGAAGCGAGCGGGATACTGCTTGCTGCGTCCGCAGCCCTCGCAGCCCCAGGAGCATCGCCCCCCCACATCCCTCAGGTGACCAGGGAGGGGGAGTTGCCCCAAATATACTGGGGGGTCTCTGGCAGGGATTTTTTTGGAGTGGTGTTTGGATCTTGCAGATTCCGGAATCAACCCCCCAATATCTTTGCATTTCCCTGGGAGATTTTGTTGGGGGGGTGGGGATGTGTTTGGAACTTGCAGGACTCCAGAGATGTCCTCTTGTGGGGACATTGTGGGGGGCCATGTGGATATCGCCCAGTACTGGCTGGGAGGGACATCAGTTCTGGGGATTCCCAGGAGAGCCAGGGGAGTATAATGTGAGACCACCAGAGTGGGGAGAGTGGAGAGGGGTGACACTGGAGTTGGAGGACCCCTGGCAGCCTGGAGGGGTGGGGGAGCACAGAGATGAGGGAGGGCCGGGACCCCCAACCCTGAAAGGGGTGGCAGGGAGAGGGAGGAGCCCAAGTGCCTGGAATGAGGGGAGCCTGAAGAGGGCAACCCTGGGATGACCTGGGAACTGAAGCAGAATCGGGGAACAGGAAACTTGGACCCCATGGCATCCCTGAGCAGGACTCCAAAGAGGGGAGATCACCAGGATCCATGGAGACCCCAGAATTCCAAAGTGGGGAGACCAGCAAGGGGGAACTCCTGGGAAGGGTTTTTTGGACTGATGCAGGAGGATGTGGAGCAGCATGAAGTGACCATAACCCCCATCCCCTTCTCCTGTGCCACTGGGAGGGAATTGGGAATAAAATGAAGCCTGGGAAGGAGGGAGGGGTGGGGAAAAAGAGTTTTACTAGGATTTGTTTTAAGTCTCATTCTTTTGCTGTGATTTGACTGGACAGAAATTCAGATAATTTCCCCAGACTGGGTCTATTGTGTCCGTGGCAGTGGCATGTGAGTGGCCTCTCCCTGCCCTGATCCTAGCCCAAGCCTTTCCTTTGGTGTTCTCTGTCCTGCCTGGGGCAGGAGGGCACTGACAGAGCAGCCTTGGTGGCACCAGGCACCTGGCCGGGCTTAAACCATTACATGTGGCACATTGGAAATGTTAAACATAAAGCTTAAAGCAAACACAGTTTCTGGAGGATATTCTCCACCCCTTTGCCTTTTGTGGGAATCATAGGGCAACATGCCTGGCACAACAGCCCAAAGTGCTGAAGCACATCCAAGTGCTCAGACTGTGACTGTGAACTCTTTGCCCTCATTCCCAGTGTGTGATGATACTTAAACAGCCCCAGGAATCTGTTTCCAGTCTCCATGAGCTCATATTTACACAGCCCCAGGGATTTGGTTCAGTCTCCGTGAGTTCGGCTGTGAGGGTGAGTTCTGGAAAAGCAGCTTCTCTCTGTAAAACTTGGGGCTAAGTTGTCACCGGCTGGAGTGATGCTAGGGATGGGATGGAGATGAACACCCAGATCACAGCCTCCTCTTTGGGGGGATTGAAATAACCAGCTGATGAAATAAAAGTAGCAAGTTAAAGAGGGAGTGAAATAAAACCCCAAACTCACTACTTTTCAGCCGCTTTTATTGAAGCTTTTGCTACCACGGGTTGGTTTGAGTGTCTGGATGTGGTTTTTGTGTGAGTTCTAGTTTTTGCTGTCTTGTAAGCACTTTTCGATGATTTTATTGGGTTGTTTTCAGCCCCTTCTAGCTCCTGCAGCACTGCCTTTGTGGTGGGTTAGTATGTGGGGGCCCTCAGATCCCTTGGTGCAGCCTCAGGTGAGCAAAGCCACCCTGAGCAGATACAGGTGTGTCCCTGCACTGCTGCAGGGGAGAGACTCCTCCCCGCCACCCCGGCCCCAAAGCTACCTCTGCCCTCCCCAGCTCTGCTCCCTCCTGCCCTTTTGCAGGTGTGAGGGTGGAGAGGAAAAACCTGCATCACTCTCCTGGTTTCAAGCCCAGAGAGTTTATTTAAACTCTTGTTCTGGAAGGGAGCTGGAGCCTTTCCCCGGAGCAGAGTGCTGTGCCCAGGAGTGGGAAATGGCTCTGTATGGGGAAGGCTGGTAGGTTTCATCACCCCTAAATCATCCATGGTACCTGTGGCTAGTGGGGGAAGGGGCAAGGGGTGCCCCTGGGAGGGGGTTTGTGAGCTGGGGAGGCATCTGCAGAATTTCCTGAAGCAGCTGCTTTGATCCAAAACAGGTATGTGAGTGGATGGGAGTGAAGATATCTGGGAGAGAGGAAAGGAGGGGAAAAGCTTGGAGGGACAGAAATTTCTATGCCTCCATTCCCTCTTCCCACCTCTTCCTCCCCCACCAGTTTTTCACCCCCAAATGCCCCAAGCTGCAGCCTGGAGCAGGGGGAATTGGGGGTTGGGGACAGTAACAAAACACCACATCAATTAAACCTTATTCAAATTCAAGCATTTGGAGGGGAAAAGATCATCCTTTTGGGTCTTACCTTTTCAAACACAGGCAGGTGGTTCTCAAAAGGAAAATATTTACCTGGGGGAAGTACCAGGTTTAGGGGCTGGTAATAATTTTATTTATTATTTATGACAAAACCACCTGCTGGGCATTGATGTGAGGAATTTATATAGTTGTAATAAATATAGAAACACTTTGCAGTTGCTGCTGACTTGACAGCAGCATCCACAGGTATTTCCAGTCTGTGTCAGTTGACCCTTGTTCTGTTTCTTTGATTTATTTTTCCTTATAATTATAGTTACATAATATAATATTTTTTTATATATATTATATAATATATTATAATTATAAATATTCAACAAATTTCTCCTGTGAGACCAGCTTTGCTTTGCTGAGGAGAGCTGTGACTGCCCAGGAGTTTGGGAGGATTATCACCTTTTTGTGTTTTTATTTTAGGACCACAGGAGCATCCTCGCAAAGCCCCAGGAGGGAGCAGGACCTGGTCGGGCCCTGTGAGTTTGGGGTGTTGTCCAAGATCACCTCGTGGCAGGAGGAGCTGAGGAACACTCTTTGTCCCTGGAAGGGTGCCCCTGTCCCCTCTGTGGCCCAAGGATGGCAGAAGCCCCTTTTGAGGAAGGTACAGAGGCACCATCTCCTGTCCCAGGGGCTTCACGAGCTGCCCTGTGCAGGGAATCAGGGTTGGCTCAAGTGGGGCCATCTAGCACCCTCTGGAGTGCCCTGGGTGGCCTGGAGTGGGGGCTGGGGCCTTCTGGACTTGTGCAAGTCCTTGAGACCTTTCCAAGGCACCCAGAGCCAGCAGGAGTTGGCTGAGGTTGAAACAGAGTTGAAAAAACAAAGCAAGTCCTGGTTTTTTGAAAGCTGAAATTGTGTTTTCCTTCCTGCTGCAAAGGAACAATGGTGCCTGACTGTCCTTGGAGGAAAATGCCCCAAATCAGGCCTTGCCCACTTCCCAGTGTGAGTGGGAACTTGCTTTGTTTGCACAGGTGGAGACTCAGCTGCTATGATGGAGCTGTTGCAGCAGAGAGCGGAGGGAAGGACCAGTAAGCACCGGTTTGTGGGGATGTTGTTTCAGGATGTGGCTCAGTGTGTTGGGGGAAACTAAAATGCTTGTAGGAGCTGGGGGAAGGGGGGTAAGAAATGTCAAGGTGTTAGTAAGCTGGAGGGTCTGGGGGATGGTCCCCATTCCATGGTGGAGGCAAAGAGGTGATGCAGGCCGGTTGGGCAGCCTCAAAAATCCTTGGAAGCCAATGATAGCACTGGGATGCCCTCTGGACTGAGTCTGTGCCCTGCTGGGAGCCCCAAATGTGTTTTGGGGCTGTGTTGGAAGGTGTTGAAGGCACCCATGAGGGAAATGTGAGAGCTGGGACAACGTGGGGTGCTCTTCATGCCCTTACCACAAGGTTTGTCCCAAGATTTCAGCCTCAGGTGCACCAAAGACAGAAAGGTGACCACTGGGGTCACTGTGCTCACCGTGGTGCTGCTTCTCACTGTCACCATCATCGTGCTGGCAGGTGAGTGGCTGAGGGTGCAGGAATGACCCCAAAGTCTCCTCCCTGGAGAAACCCCCCAGCATGAGTCACTTGGGCATGTTATGCATGTTTTCAGCTAAGAAACACCCACCCTGCACCACTCCCGCCCTGCCCAGCTGCCTGGAGAGTGGGATCGGCTTCGGGGACAAGTGCTTTTACTTCTTGGAGGAGGAAGTGGACTGGGAAGGGAGTCAGCGCTCCTGCCTCTCCCACCAAGCCCACCTGGCCACCATCGATACCAGGGAGGAGCTGGTAAGAGAAACCCCCAAGGAGGCAGTGTGGAATGGCCTTTGGGGAGCAGATTTGGAAATTGCCTGAACGGAGTGGCACAGAGGTGCCTGTGATCCTTGCTTTCCCCACCTCCAGCATTTCCTCCTGCGCTATGGGAACTTCATGGAGTACTGGGTTGGTCTCCGGAGGGAAGGTTCCGGACCTTGGAAATGGCTCAATGGTTCCCTCTTCAATGCCCTGTACGTCCCATCTTCCGGAGAACAAAACCATGGCCTGGGCTGAGCCAGGGCAGGGGCTGATGCAAGAAGCACAAGTAGATATAAATCTAATGAGGTGGGAGCAGTCAAACACTACTTTTCCTGGCTGTGCCAAAGCATTCAGACACAACCCATGGATTTGTGGGATGCAGATGCTGATGGGGGCCTGGGGGCATCTCTGGATGAATCCCCTGGGACCAAGAATATGAAAATATTCGCTCTGTTGAGGAATGGAAGGTAGTTTGGGTTCTGCATGGGGATTTTGCTGGGGAGGTTGGTCCCTGCTCCTGCAGCACTGTTAATTCCTCTGGAAATGGGAATCTGTCCAATCCCAGCCATGTCCCATGAGCTCTCACTTTGCTGTCAATCCAGGTTTGACATCCAGGGCAACGGCCACTGCGCCTACACCAACTCCCACAGGATCAGCAGCGACAGGTGCTCTGAGACGAAATTCTCTATCTGCAGCCACCTGCAGAGACACCCCAGTGAAGTTCAGAAGGATCCAGAAATCCTGAATTCCACCTGAAAACTCCCTCTTAGCAGAGATCCACCACCAGCTGCTGTTAACCCCACACAATGTGGTACTGAGTCTCTGTTGTTTGTATTTGTTTAAATTTTAGCTGGAAAACAACTCGCAGGTTGTGATGAGTCTGTTTGCTGAAACTCTGTCAGTTGAGATAAGTCCATTTGCTAAAGCAAAAGCCAATGATTGCACAGAAATAATCAATTGAAAGGGCTCCACTGGAGCGGGTGGTGAAGAGGCAAAGCCCCTGGGAAGGAGTTAGCACGGGAGAAGTCCATGGAGGACTGACTCCATCCCAGAGCAGGGCAAGGACTCCCTTCCATGTTGGGGAAGCAGCAGTATGAAGTGACCATAACCCTCCTCCCATTCTCCCTGTGCCAGTGGTGGAGAGGAGGGAGGGAGTTGGGGGATAAAGTGAAGACTGGGAAGGAGGGATGGGTGGAGGAAAGGAGTTTTATTAGAATTTGTTTTGCTTCTCATTTTGCCTTTTTGCTTCTCATTTTGCCTTTTCTGGGACCCCAAGGGCAACAGCCTGGGCACAACAGCTCAAACTGCTGGAAAACAGTGGCCCTTGGCCATTCCATGTTCCCTGTCTCTTCCACGTTCCCTGGTTCTCCCATATCCCTCGGCTCTGTGGGGCTGGGTGCGGGGAGCTTTGGTGGGTCGGACGGTCGGGACGGACGGAGACGAAAGATCTCTGAAGTCAGATCTTGGAACATGCGGTTTATTGCAAAGGGCGTGGGTATAGGGGCACTGCTTAGAGCTGCCAGACTCAGCTCGGAGCAGGCCCAGGAGAGCAAGAGAGTAAGCGGGTAAGTAAAGAGAGAGAGAGAGAGCGAGAGAAGAATGAGATTGAAGAAGAAGTATGTGAAGTCCTGGTTACAATACAATAAATCATCTTCTGTACTGAATATTCACTAACCAATCTAATACAAGATACAAATCCTATAGCATTTACATACAGCCTATAAGAGTTCTTATATTACCATAGAGTGTTACATCTTAACTTCTAAAAACTACTCTTTGGACCCCTTCTGCTGAGCTAGTAGGGTCTGCTCTGACCCTTGGACCTGCCTGCAAGCAGAGGGTATTGTTCAATCAAGAGGGGATTACCTTCAGTCGGCCATACCATTGTTTTCCAGTTGTTCAGTAACTAAGACTTGGTATTTCAAAAATGGCTTTCATTTCGATGTCGCCTGTAGTTTTCATATTCCCAAAATCTTTTGTCAGGCAATCATATTTATAAGGCTTTCCTGTTTCATCTTCCCCAACAGCTGGGGGCAGCAGCGAGACCCAGGGTGGCCCTGGGAGGGAACAATTCTGAGCCCCAGCTCGGCCAGTTCCCCCAGTTCTACCCAGAGGGGCCCAGATCACTCCCAGCATGGGCCCTTATGGCTCCCAGTCACCCCCAGTATGGTCCTGATCACTCCCAGTATGATCCCAGTCACTTTCAGTTACACTCAGTATGATCCCAGTCACTCCCAGTATGATCCCACTATGATCCCACCATGGTCCTAGGGGTTCTCATTCACCCCTAGTATGGTTCCAGTCACCTCCAGTATGATCCCAGTCACTCCCACTATAGCTCCAGTTCCTCCCAGTGTAATTCCAGTACGAACACAGTCACTCTCAGTACAATGTTCCCAGCATGGTCCCAGTTGCTCCCAATAACCCAGTATGGTTCTAGTCACTCCCAGATACTCCCAGTATTATTCCAGTTACTTCTTTTATGGTTCCTCTATGATCTCAGTCACTCCCACTCTCTCCCACTATATCCCAGGTGCCCCAAGTGTGTTTCCACTCACTTCCAGTTGCTCGCAGCAGATTCCAGTTGCTCAGTGCCACTCACAGTTACCTCAAGCACGACTGTGTCTTGAGTGTAAAACTGCTGCAGTTTGAAACACGGGCTTAAAGCACTGCAAATAGAGATTATCAATCCCAGTGCATTGTGTGACAGCAGCTTTTCGTGGAGGATGTGCAGCATCCCAGAGACTTCAGCAGTGTGGCTGTGGGTGCTTGGAGCTCCGTCCTGTGCCATTGCAGGATGTCCTGAAACAGGACCTCAGCAGCCACCAGCCCAGGTCCCCCTCTGCCACTGCAGCTCCTTGGACCTTGTGTCCCCAAAAGCAGACACAAAGTGTTTCTGCCGCTCCCATCTTTGCACAGATCCACAGAAAACTGGGATTTTCCCAAACTCTTGTGTTCCCATTGTTCCATATTCCCAAAGAACCAGCACCCCCTCCTGATGAACACGGCGAGTTCCAAGGATGGCCACCAGCTCCCCTTCCTGCCTAGAAATCTTGGAACTGCTTCTAAATGCAGCTCCCTTCAGCTCTTGGACAGCTGTTCTGTACACAGAGCTGGGAAAAAATCCCCTGGTCATGTCTCATCAGGGAAATGCTGCTGGAGTTAGAGGTGTGTGGGCAGTCTCTGTCCATCCATAGATTTTTCACAGATGGCGTGTGCAGAAATAGTTTTTGTATGGAAAGGAAGGAGAGTGCAAGCACCATGAGTGATACTTCCCCTCTCTGTATTTGTTCCCTATCCATGCAGAGACATCCAAGAGCCCCTTGCACAGACACACCCTTCTGTTCCTGAATAAGGGAGCACAGCAGGGGTGGGTGGGCAGTGAGTCCTGGATGGGGGAAAGATTCAGCTTCAGCCCTGCCAAGGCTCAGTGCCAGCTCTTCTGGAATGGGAAAGCCTTTCAGCTTTGTCCCTGCCCAGAAGGGCAGTACTGGCCTGGCAGCACAGGTTGTCCTCCCCACAAGGTGCAGGAGATTAGAACACAACCCTTCCAAACACTGCCTGGAGCCACAGCTCTAGGTGCTACCCATGAACCTCAGCTCTGGCAGCTGCTCTGGGACCACCCTCTGCCCCAGGCTGCAGGGGATGCAGTGGGAGCCTGGCTGAGCTCTGCCCTGGGGCCATCCTGCAGGGAAAGCTGCACACAGGCCGGATTTAGTTCCCACAAACAGCCAAGCCAGAGGTGCAGGGGAGCTGCTCCAGCCTGGCCCACACTGCTGTGTGCTGTGCTCTGGGGCTGGAGCTCCCCGAAGAGGAGACGGCACTGGTGGGCCACAGGAGACAAATCAGCTTCAGCCTGAGCCACACTGAGGTGAGGGTGGGCTGGGAAGGCTGGGGAGGGTCAAGGGCAGTCACAGAGCTCATCCTGGTGGAGGGACAAGGAAGAGGAAGTGGGAACAGCAGTGAGGGCAGCTGAGGGCTGCAGAGCAGCTCTGAATGACACCATAACCTCCTCGCACAGCAGCCCTGAGACACTGCTGTTGTGCAGCCAGGGACAAGCAGAGTGGAGCAGCCCAAGCTCTTCCTTGCCTGCAAGCCAAATGAGCCAGTGTATGGTTTTTTGAGTCCCACCTCTACACTTCCCATGGGGGTTAGTTTTGGTTGGGCTGTCTGCCCCCAGTCCAGGGCACAGCCGGTGCTGGATGCTGTTGGCAGGGCCAGG
The DNA here is from genome assembly GCF_000738735.6 of Corvus cornix cornix. Lineage (NCBI taxonomy): Eukaryota > Metazoa > Chordata > Aves > Passeriformes > Corvidae > Corvus > Corvus cornix. The sequence goes on from NW_024108688.1 coordinate 277,593, forward strand.
AGAGACTCCCATTTCATTATCACTCCAGACCATCCCCCTGAGCCCTGCCAAAAAGCAGCTTGGCAGCCACTGAAGAATTCGCTGCAGCCACCCCAGCAAAGGGGGAACCTTTGGTGCCCAGCCAGGCCGTGCCATGCCCAGCTCTGGCAGCATCCCCCTGGCTCTGGACTCACCTGCACACTGGGCATGGAGCGTGTCTTTGAAGAAGGTGCCAGAATCAAAGTCCATCATCTTCAGCTGCCGCTGGCCAGCTCCAGGAAGAGGTTGTCATTCTTGAGGTCGTCCTTGGTGTCTCCAGCAGCAGCAGCCCCACCTGCTACAGCTTCTCCAGGGGCTCCTTCTCCTTCCCTGGGGCCACACCAGGCTGTCAGTGCTGCCCAGGGCCCCAGCCGTCAATTGGACTAGCAGAAAATGGGTTGGATGGTGGCCACCAGTGCTTGCCAGACCAGATGTCCAACTCAGCTGCAGCACAAGAGCTGCGTGTTCCCTTCTGATGATCCCTGCTCAGAGCTACAGGCAGGACAAAAAAGTCTGGTTTTCTTTGCTTCCTATTGCCAAAAGATGTGTGGGGCTGTTACCTGCCAGACCCCTGGATCAAACTGTGCATGTGGATCTCTCCTATCTTCTAGGGCAGATGAACTCCCTGCATCCAAGGATCACAGAAGAGATATTATAAGGATGGCCTGTCCAAGGGCTGCATGGTCAAATGTCACAGTTGGACACGACACTCATGAATCACACACACCAACTGCATTCAGAAGGCAAAAAGCTTATCTTTAATACCACACAGCGTCTTTTATAGTTTCTTAGCTGTTTATATAGCTTTAAAGCTATATAACAACAAGCTTAATTTAACCAATCACCACTGGGTGAACACACGACAATCACACAGCATGTTTTTCTACCTCTAATTCAGCTATGCCTCTTTCCCACGGTCCTTCTCTAGCAGAAGTAACAGGCCTGAGTCATGATTTTACGAAAGCAACAGGGCCTTCATTTTATAAGGTTTTACCTGTATGCAACATCTCCCCCTTTTTTGTCTTTTAAGCAAAGGGTTCATGTATTCTAATGTTGAAACAGTCTGCACCTGTAAAGCCATCATCTTATTAAGACTGTTAGTTAGTCATTTGCTGGTCACAGGATAAAATACATGGGCTACAGATCACAATCAATAAAAACTCATCAAGAAAAAATCATGCTACTAACAAAGACACCAACAGCATAAGAAATCAAAAAGATAGTGTCCAATGTTCCCAGAGAGAGAGCTGCTGCTTCTTCTCCACTTGGCAGTAAATGGATACTGTTCCAAAGCTCATATGGCTGGAGCTCAGGGGCTGTGCTGTTTAGACAGGAGAGACTCCATTAGCTGGAAGTGCTGACTGACATTACCGAATGTCTTTCTGGAAGCGTGGAACAGGGAATAGCTGAAGAAGGTCAGCAGGAACACAACAACGTGATGGTAAATGCAGTAGGACACAAGGCAGTTGGCAGGCTGCCTCTGTAAGCTCCCAGGCACAGCCATGTTCCTGGAAGTCCCACCTCTGCTCTTGCTTTAGCCACGAGGGCTGGATGGTGAATAGGTCGTTTTTCCTCTCGCTGGGCCTCATTTTCTCAGAGGCGATTGAAGTTTGTTGGGTCAGACAGTAACAATGCTAGACCTGTTGGCAAAAACACATGCATACCTTCTCTCCTAGGTTAGTAAATCAGCTAGGCCTTCTCATTACACACCCAATTGTGGATTCTTACGTAAAGCCTTTCTAGAAATTGGTCTTACACATGCAAATCTTCAGACTGGTATTGCTGTGCTGGGGATCAAATTGATGATGTGCCTGCAAAACTTTTAGCATAGATATTGCATTATCCAAATGCTCCTGGGGGAGCCATATTCCCCCTTTTTGTTTTGTGATAACCTGTGTGTCTGTCACTGTAAACGTGAAGGCAACATAAAAGCAAGCAAATACACATAATGAGACAGTAAAGTCACACTGAGCAGGAACAAACAGGATAATGCATATAATCCACAACACATGGCAAAAGGATAGTAACTTAGAACAATACACCCTCAATTGCCTAAATACTGTACCATCACCAACAGTCTGCAGTAGCTGGTGAGCCCCATTTCACAACGAGGAGCTGGAGAACCTTGCCGGGCAAGGCTCCCAAGTTTACCTCGAAAGGGGATCCAGATTTTAGAAGCCCAAATTGGCAAGTCAAAGTGATTCAATTATGTTTTTAGTGCAGAAACACCTGGGTCTGTAGGTATGCCTCCCAACCAGCTAGGGCCAGGGCTTGGCCAGAGCCAAGGCCTTAACTGTAAGGGTTTCCCTAACATATCCTATAAACAGACCTGTAGTAATGGCAGCTGGGAAAGTTTCTTAAAAAGATACATATCTTACAGATAGCTACACAACAGTATGTGAAAGTTTGTAAAGCAGTCGACTTTGTCATTTATCCTTAGCTAAGTAGTCAATGGTACCATAAACAAACTGCAAACCACCAAAGAAACACACATGTGTAACATCAAATAATATCTTCTGCATAATGCCTTTCATGAAAAGCCGGTGAATTCACGTTATATAAGAGCATAATTCACGCTTATATTAAGAGCATAAGACATCTACAGGAACTTATTCTAAGAAGTCAAGAGTATACTTCTCTACACATCTATGCATATAAGATAATAAGGCAAAGCACTGAACAGCTTACAATCAATAATATCCATGGCTTGCAATTGTTACTCATCCTTCTCTGCAACCTACGAAAGATATAACAACAAAGATTGTAATGAATAATCATCTTAATTGAGCAATGCAGAACATTCATACCCATAGAATTTGCAATGAATTTAAGGACCTAACAAGCCGAATCTTCACGTATTTTTACTTCTTATCTTATATTCATAAACAGTCACTTACCAATCTTTTATCGTAATTGTTTCAATCTGTTCATTCTTATCTCTGTAGCAAAAGAACTGTATCATTCAATTTAAATGAACATATTTCAGCAGAAGCTAGACTTAACTTCAGTCAAAATAAAAGTTACTCAAAAGTAACAGCAAATAAACTGAACAGAACTTAAAGCTAACATCACTGAAACTGAACAGAACTTAAAGTTACAAGACTTTTAAAATAACAAAACTTAAACTGAACGTACTTAGACTTGACTTTGCTTAAACTTAACAACATTTTAAACTAACAGAACTTTAAATGTAACAGAATATCAAATTAACAGAACTTAAACTTGACATGACTTAAATTTAACAACAGGTAAACTTAGAAGAAGTTAGCCTTAGCATCACTTAAACTGTACAAACTTACACTTAGCAAATCAATATTAGCAGCACTTAAATTTAACAAAACCAAAGTCAGAGTAGAGAGTGTTCCTTTAAAGGTGTCAACTACGGCAGAATGTAACTCATCTTGATTTCATCAGTGCAAGAAAGCTACCAAAAATTTTGTCACATACCAGTTAAGAAACAATAAGCAAGCAGACAACTGATTTGTAAATGAAATAACAGCAACATGGATGTACTGGAGAGATCACAAAGGTGTGGCAAATACATTGTGATTTGTCATAATTCAGCTGTGAGAATACCTCATGGTAACAAGAAACATTACTGTAAACATCATTTCACAGTCAGGACCTTTTTGGTATAAGCGCAATTTTGCAGGATTTTCCAATCTGCAGCTGTATTCCAAAAAAAAATGACAACATTGCATGTCTTTCAGTAGTTTTCTGGTATAAGCATAAATTTGTTAGGGTCTTTTAAGATGCAGTTTATAGGACACAGTACAGTTACTAAATTTCTGGCAATTTCTCAGATGTGCCAAAAAATATCGTGGATGTGCTCAAGGTAGTTAACAAGCTGTGAGTTAGAACTCACTGGCAACCTTTCCCACACCACGAACATGGGAAGGCAAAGGAAGAGTAGGACGGAAGCAGGAAGCTGGACTCTTGTCAGTGATTGAGGCACGGACCCAGACCAGCAGGGAATCGGAATCCTTTATTCAAAGAAATGAACTGGTTTTACACACTTTTCTAAGGCACAGTATTTCCGTATATGCTAATCCACACTACCCTGTGACCTATCCCGTGTTGCCACATCAGCAACACTCTTCCTTCTATGGGATGATCATTCGCTGTTTACCTGTCCGTCAGCTCCCGGCAGGCTCCTCTCCATAGGGGTCTGTCGTGTGACACCTCCTCCCCCCAAGGTCCGGTGGAGACAAGCTTCTCTGTGCTGCCACGTGCTTCTTTGTGCTGCCATGTGCCTCTGCAGGTGCATCCCACAGCTCCCAACCCAATTCTGTCTTATCTCTCCCCACAGACTCTTTTCCTTTTCAGGTGGAACAAATGCCCTGCAACTCAGTTCTCATTAATTTAAAAAGGCACTTTGAAAAAGTATGCAAGAATGGAGCTGCATAGCCCTGAATGGGTCCCCTGAGCCCCCCACATGGGGCGGGTGCCAGGGCTTGCCTGTCTCTCCCCACTGCCCTCTTCAGCTTGGTGATACGCAGTGATGGGGACGGCAAGACAGGTCTTTTGTGATTGTCAGTATGGTAGATTTGACCTTGGGCTACTAAGGGTAAAGATAAAATACTGAGAACATAGTCATATAATGCTGCTCTGCGTTTTGCAGATGAAACTCTGTTAGGTCAGTTTTAGAAGTGTTCATGAAGGATGTCTGGACTTGAGGCGGCTCTCTTGAAAGCTGTTTATTGCATAGGCGAAGTTACAGCATTTCAGGGAGTGGGTATCCAGAGCCAGCCCTACAGCTGCCAGCTACAGCTGTAGGCATACCTTAAGCCGCTTTCTTTTCAAGTTACAAAGCATTATATACTTTTCTTTGCAGAGTATCTTAACACATAACAACCAGTAAGCACCATACACAATACCTTTACATTTGCCTATAGCCTATCATAGCTACTACCATCACCATATTATAGTCGTTATTATCCAATCACAAGAGTAAGTAAGTTACAGTTTAAGCTTACAATGGAAAATTCTCAGACCTCTCTTCTTCTTGCTACATCAACATTTCTTGTTTGCCTGCGATAGCTCTCTATTTGGTAAAACGTGTTTTCTACTTACTTATGCTCTTCTTGAGACACATTTACTTGGTAAAAAACATGTCTTTGTTTGTGGTCACATACCTTTGCTGTAATCATAAAAATCTCCTTCCAACTCATCTCCAACCTTTGCCTTCTCAGTTATTCAGTGATCAGTGTTTCAGCAAAACATCTTTTACTCTATATCAAAACTTGCTTTCATTTCTATCTCATTCTCAGTTTCTACATTCAGAGATCTTTCTGCCAAGTCTACATCCCTGTGAAACTTTCTTATCAAACTTTCATCCTTCCCAACAATCAGTGAGCATATAAAACTGACACATGTATATAAGCAGCTACAAAGCCATGGTGTCAGAGGATTCTAAAGGAGTATACTATTGTTTACTCCACTGTTTGCCTGTTTCCATAAAATAGAGAATATCAAAAATTTCAGCTACTGAGCAGATAACACATACTCAGAAAGCAAGCCTGTTTTGTAAAGCAGTGTCACTTTTAGTCATTTTTCCAGTCCATCACAGCACTTGAGCTGTTTTGATATGAAGTCTAATTCTGATTTATAAGTGGCAAGGAAGAACAACTACACTTGAGCCATTAAATAGCTGTACCTATTAGAAAAAACTGTTACATGTTTGTCCATAATGAACGATCCACAATAAAATTAAATGCCAGAGCCAGTAGAAATCTGTCCACCTCTGCAGTAGAGAACTATAAATAACTTCTGAGATAACAGTAATGTGGGAGTGAGGAAAGGAATGCTTGATTGATGAATGGCTAAAACCTAGCATGGGCCTCACTCAACAACCCTTGTAAATCATGCAATGTGTTAACATCAGGTTTTAGAGCTAATTGCTATTTTTAAGGAGGATCCTACCAAACTTTCCAAGAGGCTACATAACGAAAGGTAATGCTCTGAGGGCACCAGGAAAGGAAATACTTTTCCCAGTACACAAGTTTCTAACACAGGAAAAATTCAGTATTAAGTCAGTCCAGTCAGACTTTCAAGTCAAAATTCTTAAAAAGGCAGTATACGTTTTACCTGACAAGTTGTACCAATCATGCAATATATAAGCATTTCTGTTGGAGAAGTTCAAACCTTGCTGAGCAGCCTCAAAGCAAGGAATTACATAATGCTACTGGCATGCAGAAAGACAGTACATCCACACCACTTAGCCTTGAATATTTCCAATAAACAATCCTGTCAAAATTCACAGCTTACTGAAAATAGGAGTTACTTTTAACAAAAGCTAAAAATGTTCCTGAACCACTGGGGAGCTGGCAGCGGAAAAGCCGCTTGTGTAGCAGCTGTTACCAATGAAGCTGTGGCGGGAGAGGCATCCTCCAGAGCAGCTGCTGTGGGGTGGGGGGTGGGGAGGGGCGCTCCCTGGGCCATTTCGGTTGCAGCGGTGCAGCGGGCGGCAGCCGAGGGACTGCTCCATCGCTCCACTCATCCGCAGGCAAGGGTGAATAAAGCAGATTTATGGGAGTGGGGGGAGTAGGGCACCCTGCTCCAGGACTTTCAGCACAGGGCTCACGACCAACCTTGGCTGGCACTCTGCCACACAGTTCACTGCTGGCTCCAACCGTGCATGTTGCCGTGGAGCCATCCACCCCTCCCTTCTGCTCCTTCACCCCTCTCAGAACCTCCACATCCGCAGAGTTCCGCTGTTGCAAGTCTCACTCCTTTTTTACAGCTTTCAAGGTTTTCAACACCACCCTCCAGGTAATAATCAAATTTTTGGCAGTCTCATTCACACTAAATGCACTTGCAGAGTGTTTAGCTAGCAATACCCTGTTTAGCTAGCAATGATGTCCTAATATTTACAATAGATCCCTCTTTCTGAGATACTTGGGATCCCATTTTTATCCTCTCAGCAGCTCACCTTTGAAACAGGTTGAATAAGTAGTAGCAGCCTGGGCTTATGTACTAGTTTGAAAACAAACTAGTGGGAGACACCAAATCAGAATAACAATTTAATAGGGAAATAAAATAAGGAAAAAGAACAAAAATAAAGGCAGAAAACACTGTTTCAAACTGACAGAGTCAAGATACAACCTGACAATCTGTTAGGCAGAGTGGTGGCAGCAGTCTGGTAGAATGGTGGCTGCAGTCCTCCTGAAGCGGTGATCCTGTAGAAAAAGGTCTGCTCTTCCTCAGAAAGTCCAGTGGTGGCTGTGTAGCTCCTGTCCTCTGGAAATCCAGTGGGAAGGATCCTCTCTGGTGTTCAGTCTCAGATTATATCCACGATGGGATGCTTGGTTCCTCCCTCTGGGTGGAACATCTCACAATGGGGTAATGAGTCATGAGGCCAAGTGTTGATTAGGCTCATTAATAGAGGATAGTCTGGAGGGAGTTACCTCTGAGTCATGCAACAGGACAGTGATGGGCCATTAACAGAAAGATAGTCTGGGGGGAGGAGGCAAGGAAACACCACCCCACCTGAATTCAACAGCTCATGAGGATGGTAATAGAAAACACTGTAACCAAGGACAGCTTATCACAGCTTTACAGCCATTCTCATCTGCTGAGTGTCTGTCTCCAGCCACTTGATCGTGGTTCGGCTGCGTGATACAGCCATAGAGTTGGCATTCCACGTTGGTCGGGGGTCACCAGATGTCACAGTTGAGACAGACACGACACTCATGAATCACACACACCAACTGCATTCAGAAGGCAAAAAGCTTATCTTTAATACCACACAGCGTCTTTTATAGTTTCTTAGCTGTTTATATAGCTTTAAAGCACAACAAGCTTAATTCAACCAATCACCACACACCACTGGGTGAACACACGACAATCACACAGCATGTTTTTCTACCTCTAATTCAGCTATGCCTCTTTCCCACGGTCCTTCTCTAGCAGAAGTAACAGGCCTGAGTCATGATTTTATGAAGGCAACAGGGCCTTCATTTTATAAGGTTTTACCTGTATGCAACAGACAAACACTTCTTAATACCATCCTGGCACTCTGGGGAGAGAAACTAGAAACCAGAAGCCAGTCAGTTGGAGAAGGATCCCGTCCGCTTTTTTTCCCCCATTCCCGTGTCCAGGCCATGCTGGGTGTGCCCAGAGCTGTGCCTAAACTTCCCCATGGATTCTGTGCTTTGGAGGACAGAAGGAGAGCAGGACATGTGCCACCTGCTCAGAGCTGCCAGAGCGGGATGCTCCTGAGCCCGCTGCTGCCTCCCAGCACTGCTATTCCCCCCGTGCCGCAGAGATGAGGTAGCCACCTGGAGAGAGCCGTCGTGGGAACAGGATCCGCCCCCAGATGATCTCCTGGCCCCTCCTGAACGGGTGCTTCCCCACCACCAGGTGGTACAGCAGGAGGCCCAGGGACCAGATCGTCGCTGCCTCGCCGTGGTAGCGTTGGTGGTGGATCCACTCGGGTGGGCTGTACAACAGGGTTCCTGTGGAACACAGACCGAGTCCATCAGGGGATGCTGCTGCTCCCAGAGCCTCGCCCCAGCATCCCTGGGCACGCAGGGGCTGCACCAGTGGCACATGGGGTGACCCGCTGCCCTCTCGCCAGCACCTGTGACTTGTGTACAAACTTGGGGTTGGAAAAGAGGCCACTGGTGTTGGAAAAGGGCAGTGGAAGCCCTGGGGAGGCCCAACCATGACATGCTGTTGGGGTTTTAGTTTAGTCTTAGGTTTTCCTGTTAAAGGAATTTTCTCCCATATGCATGTTGCTAGGGGACAAATAGCTGTACTTAAGAAAGACAAAAAGGGGAGTGGGGCGGGCCTGGCTACTGCTTTTGTTTACACCTGGGTGTGGGGTCAGTTCGCTCTGAGCGTCCGGAGAGAGAAGCTGCAGAGAAAGGAGCTGCTGCTTCTTTCTTTTTGGCTGTTCTTTCTTCCTGCTGGAAACAACGCCGGGACCCCAAAAGCCGCTTTCCCTGCCCTGCTGGAGACCGGGCATTGGCTGCCCTGCCCCGCTGCTGCTTCGAGCTTTCGCTACGCTGTAGCCCTGCTCGCCCTGCCTGCCTGGGCCTCCGTGGGGTTCTCCCATCTGGATACATCTCGCCTGCCACCCAGGATTTGCGTTCGTCCCTGCCGCTCTAGCCTGCCGTTCCAGCCTGCCGTTCCAGCTTGCCGTTCCAGCCTGCTGTTCCTGAGAGTCCGGGATCGGCTGCCCAGGATTTGTGAAGCCCTTGCTCCATCCCTCCCGGGATCCCAGGGCACCGGTGCCGCGTGTTTCCCGAGCTCGCTCCAGAGCGCCCCCTGCAGCCGCGGGGGAACCATCGCACCTGCCCTGCTCACCGGGAGCCGCCAGCGCCCCTGCCGGCTGCGAGCGGAACTGCACCCAAGGGGAAAGGGCCTGACAGCCGAGAAGGCTGGCACTGGGTTTGTGATTGCTGTTACTGCCATAGTCGTTGTTTTGTTTGACTGGTTATATACATATATATATATATATATATATATATAGTAAAGAACTGTTATTCCTATTTCCCACATCTTCGCCTAAAGGCCCTTGATTTCAAAATATAATAACTTAGAGGGAAAAGGGGTTATATCTGCCACTTCAAGGGGGGGCTTCTGCCTTCCTTAGCAGACACCTGTCTTTCAAAACCGACACAGATCTTGGCGCCCAATGTGGGGCCTGAGGTCATTAAGAGATAGAGGTGAAAAAGGAATAACAGTTCCTGGATAACTTTATTTTGTGTGCTGGATATTGGAACCTTGTTAGGCAGCACTATGTGGTCTAGTTTACCCTGGTTCAGGTGGCATGTGGCCGTGGCTATATTCTTCCCCTTTGCAGCTCCTTACTTGAATATGGGTCCTCTGACTAAGGCTACCATTGCTGTTATCCAGCTTGCGTTATGGGTCGAGAAGGTGAGGAATTCATGGGTTTTTAACTTCCTCCGGAATGTGGGCACATGGATAAACGGCTACCACACACTGAGCACATGTTTTTGGGGTTATGTTAACAATGGTACCTTCTGTGAGGAAATGACACCAGGGGAAGTTTTCCCCCAACCCCTCAACCAGTTCTTTGGGCCCACCCCATCAATTTTCGAAGGGTTTAAATTCCCTCTGAATACTAACCATCTGCTGCTGATAGGCCTACTCTATTTAGTACTCAAGGATAAGTTGAGATTGGCTTGGATATCTACCCGGACACCAGCCCCAGAGACTAGAGATCCTGCCCCAGAACCTGACATGGCCCCAGAGAGTAGAGTTCCTACCCCAGAGCCTGATCCTGCCCCAGAACCTGACACGGCCCCAGACACTAGAGATCCTACCCCAGAGCCAGAGCCTGCCACAGCCCTAGACACTAGAGATCCCGCCCCACAGACTGATACCGCCCAACAGTCCACCTCAGAAATGGACTACCCAAACTGGGTGGGGGTACTGGCAAAAGGGATGCAGGAGATGTGCCAAGAGATGGGTCAGGTGCGCCAGGGGATATGCCAGGAGATGGGCCAGGTGCGCAAGGAGATGTGCCAGGAGATGGGCCAGGTGCGCCAGGAGATATGCCAATTGCTAAGGGAATACACCTCCTCAGCTAGTGAAAAACCCTCTCCCTGCCCCAAAGAGGGTGAGTCCGATGGTGCAGCAGTGGAACCCACGGATGTTACAACCGTCCAGGCTTCAGCTGAACCACAAGGACAACCACAGCCAGCAGCAGTCGCCCCTGTGCAAAGGAGGAAGTATAAGACCAAATCAGTACGACCAGTTAATGATGATGGGCAACCAGGGCCCTCACAACCAGCAGGAGAGCCAGAGCCAGAAATCCTCACTGAGTCCCTGTCGCATGACAGTCTCCGTGCTATGCGAAACGACATTGTGCGAAGGGGGCGTGAGCCTTATACTACCTGGCTGCTTCGGGTTTGGGACCTTATGGGCACAAGTGTGCAACTGGATAGTGGTGAGGCAAGGTATCTGGGATCGTTGACCCAGGACCCAGGTGTGGACCAGATATTTGTGAGGGAGCCAGGGCCTCTCTCTCTCTGGGAGCGGCTCTTAACGAGTGTGAGAGAAAGGTTCATTCACAAAGAAAGAATGCAGGAGTATCATCATAGAATGCAGTGGAAGACACTCAAGCAAGGGATCCAACAGCTAAGAGAGGTGGCAATATTAGAGGTACTCTTTGGGAAGGATGGACAGCATGATAATGACCCCGATAAGGTCAGGTGCACAGGACAGATGATGTGGAACCTGGCAAGGCTAGGGCCATCGCAATACACCACCTTCATTGCAACGATTGATGCTGACAATACCCGAGAAACAGTGGGCTCTGTTGCCAACAAGCTCAGGCATTACGACAGCATGATCAATGGCCCGCTGAAAGCTCATGTCTCTGCTGTGGTCCAAGACCTCAAAGAGGAGATGAAGGAGATGAGGAAGGAAATGAGGGAGGAGATGAGGGAGGAGATGAGGAGGGTCAGTGTGGCACCAGTGCGAGTCACAGGCCCCCAAGTCAGAGCCCGTGGTCCCCCTGCTAAAGAGAGAGGGTACACCCCACGAGCTGAGCTGTGGTTTTTCCTGTGTGAGCATGGGGAAGACATGAGAAGGTGGGATGGGAAACCCACCTCTGCCCTGGCAGCGCGGGTGCGTGAACTCAAGGAGGGAGGCACTAACCGAGGGGGTTCCGCTAAGGTGAAGGTAGCCTCAGCCTCCCGTGACCGAGCTGCCAGGTATTGCAGAAGGGAGGATGATATGTCGGATCCCCTTGAAGGTACCTCGAGCATGTACGCCCAGGGAAAGAATGATAACCAGGGCTAGAGGGGCCCTGCCTCTAGCCAGGAAGAGGCACGGGAGAACTGGGTTTTCTGGACGGTGTGGATCCGATGGCCTGGCACATCAGAGCCACAAAAATATGATGCATTGGTTGATACTGGGGCACAGTGTACTTTAATGCCATCGGGACATGTGGGGGCAGAACCTGTATCCATCGCTGGGGTGACCGGGGGATCACAGCAGTTGACCCTTTTGGAAGCTGAGGTGAGCCTGACTGGGAAGGAGTGGCAAAAGCATCCGATTGTGACCGGCCCAGAGGCCCCGTGTATTCTGGGCATAGACTTCCTCCGGAATGGCTATTACAAAGACCCAAAAGGACTCAGGTGGGCATTTGGGATTGCTGCTGTGGAGGCAGAGGGCATTAGGCAATTGAACACCCTGCCTGGACTATCTGAGAATCCTTCTGCAGTTGGGCTCCTGAAAGTGGAAGAGCAACGAGTGCCAATTGCCACCTCGACAGTGCACCGCCGGCAGTATCGGACAAATCGAGATGCTGTGATCCCCATCCACAAGATGATCCGTGAGCTGGAGAGTCAAGGGGTGGTCAGCAAGACCCACTCACCCTTCAACAGCCCCATCTGGCCTATGCGCAAGTCTGACGGGGAATGGAGATTGACTGTGGACTACCGTGCCCTGAATGAAGTGACTCCACCGTTGAGCGCTGCCGTGCCGGACATGTTGGAGCTCCAGTACGAGCTGGAGTCCAAAGCAGCAAAGTGGTACGCCACTATTGACATTGCCAATGCATTCTTCTCCATTCCTCTGGCAGCAGAGTGCAGGTCTCAGTTTGCCTTCACCTGGAGGGGCATGCAGTACACCTGGAACCGACTGCCCCAGGGGTGGAAGCACAGTCCCACCATCTGCCATGGACTGATCCAGACTGCACTAGAAAAGGGTGAGGCTCCAGAACATCTGCAGTACATTGATGACATCATTGTGTGGGGGAACACTGCAACCGAAGTGTTTGAGAAAGGAGAGAGAATAATTCAAATTCTCCTGCAAGCTGGTTTTGCCATCAAGAAGAGCAAGGTCAAGGGACCTGCCCGAGAGATCCAGTTCCTGGGAGTAAAGTGGCAAGATGGACGACGTCAGATTCCCACTGAGGTCATCAATAAGATCACAGCAATGTCTCCACCGACCAACAAGAAGGAAACACAAGCTTTCCTAGGCGCTATAGGTTTCTGGAGGATGCACGTTCCCGAGTACAGCCAGATCGTGAGCCCTCTCTACCTGGTTACCCGCAAGAAGAATGATTTCCACTGGGGCCCTGAACAGCAGCAAGCCTTCACCCAGATCAAGCAGGAAATTGCTCACGCCGTAGCCCTTGGCCCAGTCAGGACAGGACCAGAGGTGAAGAACGTGCTCTACTCTGCAGCCGGGAGCAATGGTCTGTCCTGGAGCCTCTGGCAGAAGGTGCCTGGTGAGACTCGGGGCCGACCACTGGGATTCTGGAGCCAAAGCTACAGAGGATCTGAAGCCAACTACACTCCCACAGAGAAGGAAATCCTGGCAGCTTATGAAGGAGTCCAGGCTGCCTCAGAAGTAATCGGCACAGAGGCACAACTCCTCCTGGCACCCCGACTACCGGTGCTGGGGTGGATGTTCAAAGGAAAGGTTCCCTCCACGCATCACGCCACCGACGCTACTTGGAGCAAATGGATTGCCCTCATCACGCAGCGCGCCCGAATTGGAAACCCAAGTCGCCCTGGGATCTTGGAAATAATTACGAACTGGCCAGAAGGTGAGACTTTTGGGTTATCTTCTGAAGAAGAAGAGGAGCAGGTGACACGTGCCGAAGAAGCCCCACCATATAACGAGCTACCAGAGAGTGAAAGACAATACGCCCTCTTCACTGATGGTTCCTGCCGAATTGTAGGTGCTAGCCGGAAATGGAAAGCTGCTGTATGGAGCCCCACACGACAAGTTGCACAGGCTACTGAAGGAGAAGGTGGATCGAGCCAATTTGCTGAGCTCAAAGCTGTCCAATTAGCTCTGGACATAGCTGAAAGAGAGAAGTGGCCAAAGCTCTACCTCTACACTGATTCATGGATGGTAGCCAATGCTCTGTGGGGTTGGCTGGAAAGGTGGAATAAGGCAAACTGGCAGCGCAGAGGAAAACCAATCTGGGCTGCTGAAGAGTGGAAAGACATTGCCACTCGGGTAGAGAAGCTATCCGTGAAGGTCTGTCATGTAGATGCTCACATCCCCAAGAGCCGGGCTAATGAAGAACATCGTAACAACAAACAGGTAGATCAGGCTGCGAAAATAGAGGTGTCCCAGATAGACTTGGATTGGCAACATAAAGGAGAACTGTTCCTAGCTCGATGGGCCCATGATGCCTCAGGTCATCAGGGCAGAGATGCCACCTATAAGTGGGCACGAGACCGAGGGGTGGATCTAACCATGGACAGTATCTCCCAGGTTATCCATGATTGTGAGACATGCTCTGCGATCAAGCAGGCCAAGCGGGTGAAGCCTCTGTGGTATGGTGGGCGATGGTCCAAATACAAGTATGGGGAGGCCTGGCAGATTGATTACATCACACTGCCTCAAACCCGCCAAGGCAAGCGCTATGTGCTCACAATGGTAGAAGCCACCACTGGGTGGCTGGAGACCTACCCTGTGCCTCATGCTACTGCCCGGAACACCATCCTGGGCCTGGAAAAGCAAGTCCTTTGGAGGCATGGCACCCCTGAGAGAATCGAGTCTGATAATGGGACTCATTTCAAGAACAGCCTTATAAACACCTGGGCTAGAGAACATGGCATAGAGTGGGTGTACCACATCCCTTACCATGCACCAGCAGCTGGGAAGGTTGAGCGGTGTAATGGATTGCTTAAAACCACCTTGAAGGCACTGGGTGGGGGGACTTTCAAAAACTGGGAGGTGCATTTAGCAAGAGCCACCTGGTTAGTTAACACTTGAGGCTCCACCAGCCGAGCAGGCCCTGCCCAATCCGAACCCCTACAAACAACAGATGGAGATAAGGTTCCAGTGGTGCACATGAGAGGTATGCTTGGAAAAACTGTTTGGGTAAAGTCTGCCTTGAGCAAAGACAAACCCATCCGTGGGGTTGTCTTCGCTCAGGGACCAGGTTGCACCTGGTGGGTGATGCAAAAGGATGGAGAGACCCGATGCTTACCTCAAGGGGACCTTGTTTTAGGGTGAACTACCCATGGCTCTGTACTTGTATCAGTATCAGCATGTATATTTGTATATAATTTGGGTAATGCACAGATTTATATGGTTAAAAAAGTTAAGTTTCATGTAACATGTTAGTATGGGAAAAAATTCGGGGTGGATAATGTTGGGGTTTTAGTTTAGTCTTAGGTTTTCCTGTTAAAGGAATTTTCTCCCATATGCATGTTGCTAGGGGACAAATAGCTGTACTTAAGAAAGACAAAAAGGGGAGTGGGGCGGGCCTGGCTACTGCTTTCGTTTACACCTGGGTGTGGGGTCAGTTCGCTCTGAGCGTCCGGAGAGAGAAGCTGCAGAGAAAGGAGCTGCTGCTTCTTTCTTTTTGGCTGTTCTTTCTTCCTGCTGGAAACAACGCCGGGACCCCAAAAGCCGCTTTCCCTGCCCTGCTGGAGACCGGGCATTGGCTGCCCTGCCCCGCTGCTGCTTCGAGCTTTCGCTACGCTGTAGCCCTGCTCGCCCTGCCTGCCTGGGCCTCCGTGGGGTTCTCCCATCTGGATACATCTCGCCTGCCACCCAGGATTTGCGTTCGTCCCTGCCGCTCTAGCCTGCCGTTCCAGCCTGCCGTTCCAGCTTGCCGTTCCAGCCTGCTGTTCCTGAGAGTCCGGGATCGGCTGCCCAGGGATTTGTGAAGCTCCTTTGTTCCATCCTTTTCCCGGGATCCCAGGGCACCGGTGCCGCGTGTTTCCCGAGCTCGCTCCAGAGCGCCCCCTGCAGCCGCGGGGGAACCATCGCACCTGCCCTGCTCACCGGGAGCCGCCAGCGCCCCTGCCGGCTGCGAGCGGAACTGCACCCGAGGGGAAAGGGCCCGACAGCCGAGAAGGCTGGCACTGGGTTTGTGATTGCTGTTACTGCCATAGTTGTTGTTGTTTTGTTTGACTGGTTATATACATATATATATATATATATATATATAGTAAAGAACTGTTATTCCTATTTCCCACATCTTCGCCTAAAGGCCCTTGATTTCAAAATATAATAACTTAGAGGGAAAAGGGGTTATATCTGCCACTTCAAGGGGGGGCTTCTGCCTTCCTTAGCAGACACTTGTCTTTCAAAACCGAGACACATGCAAAAGAAAAACCCATCCAGGGGTGGGAAAAAAACATGCTCCTCCCTGCCTGCAGTGCCCCAAGAAACATCAATAAGCCAAGGCAAACCAGGGCAGAGGAACAGTCCAGGCCCTTCCTCGCCTGCACACCAAACCGGCCGGTGCACGGGGTCTGACCCCCCTCTCTGCTACCCCCACGGGGGATTTTGTTGGGCTGGCTGCCCCCGCTCCAGCCCCAGCCCAGGGCAGAGTGGGTGCTGAAGGCTGGCAGCAGGGCTGGGAACTGCCCCCTCCCAGCCCCACCCAAAAGCAACTTGGCTGAAGAATTAATCCCATCCCGGCAACAATGAGGGGAAGCCCCGGTGCCACACCCAGGCTGGGCCATGAGATGCCCAGGAGCAGCCCCTGGGAGGGCTCACCTGCAAACTGAGTGTAGGCTGTGTCCTGGAGGAAGGCGCCGCAGCCAAAGTCGATCAGTTTCAGCTGCCCGGTGGCCAGGTCGAGCAGGATGTTCTCGGGCTTGATGTCCCGGTGCAGGACCCCGCAGCTGGTGCAGTGCCGCACGGCCTCCAGCACCTGGCCGAACAGCCCCCGCGCCTCCTCCTCGGGCAGGAACCTCCGCTCCGCCAGCAAACCCGACAGGTCCTGACACCGCTCCGGACGCTCCAGCACCAGCAAGAAGCTGCTGGGCAGCTCAACCCACTCCAGGAGCCGGATGACACCACGGAACCCAGTGGACACCTTGTCCAGCAGCACGATCTCCAGGGGCGCACGGGCGCCGTCGGGCTGCGGGAGGAGCACGGTGCCGTCAGCGGGGCTGAGGCCGTGCCAGGGCTCTGGGACCCCTCACCCAGCCCGGGACGCTCTGCGCCCCCCGCTCAGCCCCCGCCCGCTCTCCCTCCGGGGCTCCCGGCGCCTCCCACCCCGCCGGGCCCCGGCTCCTCGCCGCCCGGCACGCCCCGGCTCTGCCGCTGGCCCCGCTCACTCACCAGCTCGCCCCAGTGCCGGACGCGGTCCCGCGGCACGCATTTGATGGCCACCTGCAAGCAAGGGGCAGCAGCAGGCTGAGCTTGCCACCCGCCCCGCTGTGCCCCAGCCTCCTCCTCCTCCTCCTCCACCCTCTGCTGGCCTCACCACTCACCAGGGCTCCATCTGCGAGCTGCGTGATCGAGTAGATGCTGCCAAAGCCGCCGCTGCCCAGCAGTGAACCCAGCCGGTACTGCTCCTGCAGGGCCTCCTGCACCTTCCCTGTGGGCAACACGTGGCCATCAGCGCTTGGCCCAGGGCCAGACACGGCTCCCAACCACCCCACCACTGCCCCAGCCCAGGCATCCCCACCGGGGATTTCTTTTTACTTTGCATCAGCAAATCTAGAGATTTTGCTTCTCAAATCCGTTCTTGGGAGGCAGACAAGATTCAGCAGAAATCATCTCTGCCACTGGCTAAGTATGGGCTGTACTTACCCAGCTGAGGCTATGTGATGTGCAGGGAAATGTCCCTCCAGTATGCCTGTGGCTCCATGCTTGGGACAGTGTGTGGTGCTAAATTTTCACTCACCAGATACTGAAAGATTGCATCTGTGTTTACATCCTCGCAACCTGGCTAGGAAATGTAGAAGAGATATAAATATTTTTAAAAATCCCAACAACACAAAACCATAAAAATCCAGTCCTGGAAGGGGGCCAAGTTTTGTCCATTATTTACAGGATCACAGAGTATATTAGGATTGACAGTTGTATTGACCTTGCAGAATGGAAAGAGACAAATACTGTAAAACGTCTGGAAGCACCTCAGGTTTTCTGACTGCTATCCTCAGATTAAGAAATTAGTTACATATATTTTTTCAGGTATTAGAAATAGGCTGGTTTTGTTGCAAACTGAAAACTAAAAAGTTTCAGACACTTTCATTCCAAGGTTTTAAACAATTGGTTAATTGTCTTCATTTTTAAACTAAACAGTGAAATACCCTATCCAAGAGCTTGACTATGATTCCTATCCCTGCAATGAAGATGTGTGAAAATGAGCTGATAGCTCAATGTGGTTTTAATGTGTTTTGGGCCAGAAGCATAATAGCAGTAAAGCCAGGGAAGTTTGGGAAGCACAGAAATGTTTATTTTTTTAAGAAAAAAAAAGAACCATACCTATGTCAAATTCCATACAGCTCCTGCATGCACTCCAGGGGGTGAATCTTACAATGCTCTCCGGGTTGGATCCCAAACTCCGGCTGGGGTTACATTCTCACTTCTTCTGTCCAGTGCTTTTTTAAATATAGTTGTATTTAATCTTTGGCTGCTGGTTGGCCACTCCACTACACACAAAAGAACTGAAGGGTTTGTGCTGAGTTTCTTTGAGGTCAGTAACTGAGCTTCAGCAGGTCTTCTGGTCAGTCTTTCCCTATGTCCTGCCAGCAAGAAATGAAGCGCATCCCAGGCACCAGGAGAAGGGCAGTAAGTACCTGTCTCCTATCCTCTAATTTTAGGAAATGTCACCATACTCTATGGTCCATATAGCAGTTATTTGCTATATATAGTCCTTGATGTGGCTGCTGAATATTCCTCACACTGAGCACAAAAATATTTGTATTTCTTACTCCAGTCCTGAGCAAATCCAGTGAGCAAAGAGTCAGAGAGAGCCCTGTGACATTGACCATTAAAGGCAGGAGCCAGTGTGTCCTGGGTTGCAGTGTATTCTATTACCATCCTCATGAGCTGTTGGAACCAGGTAGGGCAGTGTTTCCTTGCCTCCTCCCCCCAGACTATCTTTCTGTTAATGGCCCATCATTGTCCTGCCAAATGACTCAGAGATAACTCCCTCCGGACCATCTTCTGTTAATGAGCCTAATCAACACTTGGCCTCATGACTCATTACCCCATTGTGAGATGCTCCACCCAGAAGGAGGAACCAAGCATCCCATCATGGATATAATCTGACATTCCAAACACCACAGACACCCTTTCCACTGGATTTCCAGAGGACAGGAGCTACACAGCCACCACTGGACCATCCGAGGAAGAGCAGCCCCTTCTACAGGATCACTGCTTCAACAGAACCACATCCACCACTTCAGGAGGACTGCAGCCACCATCTTACCGGACTGCTACTGTCACCCTGACAAACAGGGTGTCAGGTTGTATCCTGACTCTTTCACTTTGAAGCAGTGTTTTCTGCCTTTTTTTCTTTTTTTTTTCTTAATTTCCCTATTAAATTGTTATTCTGATTTGGTGCCTCCCACTAGTTTGTTTTCAAACTAGTACACAGTGTTTCTTTGCTTGCCATCCAGGGCATGCACACTAGTGCCAGCTTTGCCTTGCTGAGTGTTATCAAGGCAGTGATCCATACACCTTCTTGAGGGACTGTGTAATTCATGCCTGGATGTGCAGCAGCTTTATGATGGGTGATGAGGCAAACTGATGAAGACAAATAGAAATGTTCATATCTTTCTTTTTTCTTCTCCTCTCCCCTGACCAGGTAAATATCTTCAATTTTATCCCAAATTTTCAGGAAGCAGGCAAAAGACAACCCTTGTCTTTCAACAGAAACCATCCAAGGTTTCTTTTGAATGTGATTTTCAATTCAGGGATCTTTAAAACTTCTCTTTGCTTGTGTCTGTCCTTGAGGGTAATTTTTTTTTCCCAGATGAAGCTTGGAGAATCTCGATTATCCATCTCTCTTTGGATGCAGTTTAGAGCTGATTGCCATAATCCTGGGCTTGCATCATGCCTACAAACCTAAGCCTACCTGGTCTGAGCCTACCAAGGGTTGCATGTACCTTTGGCGACAAGAGCCATCTCAAAAAAAAATTATCTTCTAGGAAAAGAGGGATGCCCAAATGCTCTTAATGCCCTTTGGGCTGCCCTGTGGACACAAGGCTGCAAACTTTGTCCTTGCTGCTTAGCCACCCAGCAAGCATTTGAGTTCTGCAAAAATCTGACCCTGGCTGTGGGCAGTATCATTAGTTAACGTTGATAATGTTGAATACTGCTAATTGATTTAATAGTCTGTGAGCACAGTGGCTTTGCCTTGCACAGTTTTCCAGCAGGCCACACATCAGTTTCAGCACTTGTGTGTCAGGTCCCTTCTGCTCTATTTGGTGACACCATGTTCACAGCTACTTGAGGCCTTTGAGCAACATCTGCCTTGTCCAACTTAGGTACAAAGTCAAAAGAACCATGTTTGGGTGCAGTGGGCTGAGTTGCCAGCTGTGCATGCAGGTCAGAAGAGCTGTTGGGCATGTGTGCACATGCCTTTGAATCACAACTTCCTGATGTTACAGGTTGATGCACACCAGCCACTGGAAAAGGTTCTGACTCTGGTATCCTGCTAATGAATGGAAGGTTCAAGTGAAGGTATCCAATCCCTCTGTTATAGTTTTCAGGTGACAGCTCGAGCTGGGTGCCTCCAGAGACACCTCTCAATTATACCTATACCATCTGATCCCCAAGTCCAATCACTTAATTCTGGTCCATGGTCACTTGAATTTTTACTGGTTTTCACTGTTGCTGGGTGTTGGGGTTTTAGGAGCTCTCTTGGGTTTTGTTTTTCTGTTAAAGGAATTTTCCCCATTTGTGTTGCTGGGGAGCAAATGGCTGGGTAGCTAAGAAAAACAAAAGAGCTGGCTAGTTTTTTGTTTCACCTGGGTGTGTGGGCTGTCAGTCTCCAGCATTTGGACAGAGAGGCAGGCTGCTTTCTTTGGCTCCTTTTCCTTCTGCTGGAGAAGCCCTGGGATCCCAAAGCCCGCCTTCCCTGCCCCGCTGGGAGCCAGGCCATGGCCGCCCTGCCCCTGCCATTGCTTCGAGCCTTTGTTATGTTGTAGCTGTGCTCTCCCTGCCTACGCAGACCTCTGGGGGGTTCCCTGTTTGGACACACCTCGTCTGCCATCCGGGATTTGTGCTCGTCCCTGCTGTTCCAGCCTGCCATTCCAGCCTGCTGTTCCCGAGGGTCCAGCCGGACACCAGGATCGGCTGCCCAGGGGTTTGTGAAGCTTTTGTCCCATCCCTCCCCGGGATCCCAGGCCACCAGTGCCGTGTGCTCCCCGAGCTCGCTCCGGAGCGCCCCCTGCAGCCGCGGGGGAACCATCGCACCTGCCCTGCTCACCGGGAGCCGCCAGCGCCCCTGCCGGCTGCGAGCGGAACTGCACCCGAGGGGAAAGGGCCTGACAGCCGAGAAGGCTGGCACTGGGTTTGGGATTGTTTGCTGTTACTGCTATAGTTATTGTTGTTTGTTTGACTGGTTATACACATATAGATATATATTAGTAAAGAACTGTTATTCTTATTTTCCACATCTTTGCCTAAAAGCCCCTTGATTTCAAAATTATAATAACTCAGAGGGAAGGGAGGTTGCATCTGCCATTCCAAGGGGGGGCTCCTGCCTTCCTTAGCAGACACCTGTCTTTCAAACCAAGACACTGGGCTGGCCTCCTTCAGACATTACTTCATTCTCTTGGAATTGTCTTCTTGGTCCTTATCTTCTTCGTTCTGTTTGTATCTGAGGAAAAGGACCAGGGTGCTAGTCAACAGCAGCTAAATAGGAGCCAGTGTAGTGCCCAGGTGGCCAAGAAGGCCAATGGAACCGGGCCTGTACGAACAATAGTGTGGCTAGCAGGCCCAAGGCAGTGACCGTCCCCCTGTATTAGGCACTGGTGAAGCCACTCCTCTAATGCTGTGTTCAGTTTTGGGCCACTCACAAGAAAGACGTGCAGGTGCTGGAGTGTGTTCAGACAAGGACAATGGAGCTGAGGAAGTGTCTGGAGCACAAGTCTGATGAGGAGCAGCTGAGGGAGATAGGGAGACCTGGAGAAAAGGAGGCTCAGGGGAGACCTCATTACTCTATGCAACTGCCTAAAAGGAGGTTTTAGCCATGTGGGGGTCAGTATCTTCTCAGAATTATAGAGGACGTGGCCTTAAGTTGTGCCAGGGGAGGTTTAGGGAGGATATTAGGAAAATTCCTTCACCAAAAGGATTGTTAAGCAATGAACAAGCTTCCCAGGGCAGTGGAATCACGATCCCTACAGGTATTTAGAAGATGTGTATATGTGGCCCTTGAGGACTGTTTTGCCAGTGGGCAGGGTCAGCAGCAAAGACACAGACACCAACTGAAGGAATCCATGTAATTTCCTACAGTTCAAAGCAACAAAGATTCACAGAAGGAGCAGCTCAGCAATGCCCCTAATCATCACCACAAAAGATTGCCTGCAGTGATTAACCAAGATCCAGCACCAGTTACCCTCAGACTTTACCATCACCCAGGGCCACCTATCAGCTGGGGGAAGCTGTCCCAGCCAAGGACTGGAGAGCCACACCCAGACACTGGGAATTCCTGCAGCTGCCTCCACCTTTGCCACAGCTGAGGCTCCAACCCCGCTGGGAGAGGGCCCAGCTTTGGTAGCGCTGAATAAACAAACTGACAGCACTTCTAGTGCGGGAACATCTGGTTTCATCCTCCTCTTGGGTTCCTCCTAAGCCTGGCCAGGGCTCAAGGAGGAATCAAGTATCTCCAAACAAGGCCAGATGTAGGATTTCATGGCCTTGCCCAGCTTCTAAATAGGGAAAGGTAAATGCGTGTTTTGCTAATGAGAGGATACATCTATCCTACTGCTAATAACACTTACTTTATGAGCAGATACATATATCATAGTGCTAATGATCCTGCATATTTTTTGTCAGTGTGTGGATACAAATATAAAGTTTAGTTGGAAGGTTCATCCAGAGGTCATGTTTGGCTCAGGGCCAGTTGCTCAGTCCTTAGTACTTCAATCAATCTTCATAACTACATGATGAACTACAACCTTCGTAACAATTCTTTCAGTCATAAAATCTCGGATTTAGGTATTAGACGTAAAGGCATTTCCTCTTGTTCTTGAATTAAGTTCATTACTCATAGCTATAATTCACATTCCTTTTGAAACATGCCTAATTAGTTGCATAAAACAGGGAATTAGACAGGGAACAAAAATTAAAACAGTGGCTGTGCAAAGGAGAAAGGAAAGCACATACTTCCCCCATGGCAGCCATGAAAATATGTCCAATTCCCAACTTTTCTACATTTGGATAGGTACATGAGCTAATTTTCTCATTTCTCTTGTTATCTGTTTTACCACTTTTCCATTTTCATCAATTTGTAGGCAACAATTAGATTAATTTATTTTTCCGAACTTATGTTCTGATTGCAATGATAACATAAAATCAGCAATATCAACAACAGTTTCATTGTTAAGTTGTCCTCTCCCACCCATGAAAACTAATCACTGTTGTCATCGGTCTTCCTATCAAGCCACATGGAGAATATCCTTTTCTAAATGGACCATTGCAGTAAACAGGTAAATGTAATCACACAGGATCTGCAAAACAATATTCTATAACATCTAGTTATTCTCACATTAACACTTGGTTGCAAGGACATATTCCCATTTTTCCTGCCCAGGTTTCATGATTTGAGCTTTGGGCAATATTTCCCTATGCCTACAATGCCACTGAATTCCTAGAAATTTCACCATTTGGGACAGTCCATAAATTTTTTTGATTCATTTTCCAGCCTTTCTGTTTCGTATGATCCACAACCAATTTCAGCATTTGTTGTACTTTTTCCTCCTGTTTTCCCTGAATTAGGATATCATCTAGATAATGAACCATTTGCATATGAGGAGGCAGCTATATCTTATCCAAAGGTTCAGCCACCATCCCATGGCAGAGTTGACCACCCCTGAGGCAATGGGTTGAGAGGGCACTGCTGGCCCTGCCACATGAAGGCAAATTGATCCCAATGCCCTTCTGCAACAGAGATAGTAAAAAACGCATTGGTTACATCAATCACAGCACTCCAAGTTTCTGAATGCTTCTGAATTTTTTCTATTAAAGCAACAGTATCTGGTACAGCTATCATGAGAGGTGGGGTAGTGTGCTTATTTAACACCCTAAAATCCACAGTCATTCTCTGTGACCAACCATTCTTTTTGATGGGTCATATTGGATTGTTCCAAGCTGTGGCAGTGGATTTTAAAACTCTGGTATCCAACAAATATTTAATTGTCTGTGATATTTCTTCATGCCCTCCTGAAATCGGATGTTGTTTCATGTTTGTGTAGATGGGCCATTTACCCACCATGATATCCTTTTTCAGATCAGAGAGAGAGGAACCAAGATTTTTTTGTGCATATACTTTGTGAGATCAGTTTATGGAAAGATAACATCAGTGGCAATGAAAGTCATTTGGGATGTGTATTGGTTGCTATTTGTCTGTCCTGGTCTGGGCTGCTACTTCTGGGGGTTTATTAATGATTGCACCAAGCTGGTTGGGGAAATAGGAGAGGATGATTTTTTCCTAGCCTTTCACTTCCTTTTCCCCCTTCAGGTCTGACAAATCACTTTTTGAGAATGTTGAATTCCCTCTGATTGTTAAAAGGTAGCAGAATATTTGAAGGAAAATTGCAGTGGCAGGTCCAGAGAAGACACTCATTTTATTGTGCTGGACCCTGGCTAGTGTTTATCTCATGCTGCTTGATACC
The DNA here is from genome assembly GCF_000738735.6 of Corvus cornix cornix. Classification (NCBI taxonomy): domain Eukaryota; kingdom Metazoa; phylum Chordata; class Aves; order Passeriformes; family Corvidae; genus Corvus; species Corvus cornix. The sequence continues at coordinate 302,150 of NW_024108688.1, forward strand.
GAATGGCAGCACCTACAGCCAGAGGGGAAGGAGGACAAATTGGCAGATGCTACGGTCACTCAGACTGCAGTTAAACCAGACGGACAGCCAAAGCCAATAGCAAGTCACTCCTGTCCAAAGGAGAAAATACAAGACCAAATCCGTTTGCCCAGTGGATTATGATGGGGAGGCAGGACCCTCACATCCAGCGAGGACTTAAAGTTGGAAATAATCACTGAATCCTTATCCTTGAAAAGTCTATGCAATCTGTGGAAAGACCTCACCTGATGAACAGATGAGTCCATATTAAGCTGGTTGATCGAAACCTTGGAAACTGCAGGCAACAGTAAAATTTTGGACAGTACTGAAGTGAAGAACTCAGCATCTTTGTCACATAATGCGGGTGATGACCAGGGGATCGTGAGGAAGCCAGAACCTCTGACCACGATTCTTAAAATAAGTGAGGGAGACATACCTTTGCCAAGAAGACCTCTTCCTGCAGCAAGGCCCTTGGAAAACCATGGAGCAATGAATCCAACACATGGGACACCTGGCTGTGCTAAAGATCATTTTCTCAAATAACAACCAAGACACTAGAAGTCCAGACCTTGTAAAATGTACAGCACTGGTGTGGTTGAAGCTCACATGACTCAGGCCATGAGGATACTCCCACTTCCTAGACATGCTGCAATGGAATGAGGAGAACAAGACAGTGAGCGCTTGTGGCAGGGCGCCCCCCACCTCTACCACAGAAAGCTTATCTGCTCTGTCCATCAGCTGGTGCATATGGATGAGATAACAGGCCAGACAGCAGCGGTTTATCTCTGGTGCCAAGGAAGGTAAGATCATCGTGGTCTGGAGAGCAAGATGTAAAGAGAGATAAATTAGGAATTATTGACTGAAAAGACACTACTTTACGCTATAAAAGCCACACAAATTATTACCGAGACAGAAGCCTCTTACACACTCCCTCGAAAAGTGCAGGGCTTCTCCCATGAAGTTTGGATGCATCTTCATGGATACTTTTCTGGAAATTGAGAGGAAGGATTCTATGTGTTCCCCTTCAGCAACTGGATGGTAAGATACATTAAATCCTAATCTATACTATTTCTTCACTAGCTGTTATATAGGTGATGCCTTTTCCTGGTCTTAAAATCAAGAGTCATACACGGTTAGAAGGGGAAAAGGGATTTTACCTTGGTATTTATTTTAAGGATCCTTAGGTGCACATGTCCAGGTCATATGCATCGAGATGCACCCCGCAGAGTATGTCCCCAAGGATTGGGTATAACATTAGATTCCCCAATGAGAGGCTCAAGTGAGCCCCCCTCCCCAAGGAACCTTCCCCTGGATGGTTCTATCTTGGTTTACGGAATGTGTTCTGGAGAGGACCTTGGAGTCTGGGGCACACTGATCCCTAGCTATGAAGCCTCTAAAATGTTTAGTGTCTCAGCTTGACAAACAAGTCCAAGAATGTAGGCAAAATGCACTAAGAATACAGAAGTTGTAAAAGCTGTAACAGGGGTATAAAAGAAAAGGCAAAAAATCTTCATGGCATCATAGGTACCTCACTCTCGCACTTTATGGTTTATCTACTAGTAGTATTTATTTTGTTTATCCTGTGTAGTAAGTAATCTGTTAAAGTCTTATGTCTGTTAAATTGTTTCTGTTAAATAAATCATTAATTTTGTAATAGACCTAATCGGCCACTATCAAGAATATGTGAGCGAGAGTGGGTTTTGGGGTGCTGGCTGTACTAGTTTGAAAACAAACCAGTGGGAGGCACCAAGTCAGAATAACAATTTAATGGGGAAATTAAAGAAAAGGAAAAACTTAAAGAAACCACTGGTTCAAACTGACAGAGTCAAGATACAACCTGACACTCTGTTAGTCAGGGTGGTGGTAGCAGTCTGGTAGAATAGTGGCTGCAGTCCTCCTGAAGTGGTGGATGTGGTTCTGTTGAAGCAGTGATCCTGTAGAAGGGGCTGCTCTTCCTCGGATGGTCCAGTGGTGGCTGTGTAGCTCCTGTCCTCTGGAAATCCAGTGGAAGTGTTGTCTCTGATGTTCAGCATCTCAGATTATATCCATGATGGGATGCTTGGTTCCTCCCTCTGGGTGGAACATCTCACAATGGGGTAATGAGTCATGAGGCCAGGCAATGATGGGCTCATTAACAGAAGATAGTCTGTGGGGAGGAGGCAAGGAAACACTGTCCCACCTGATTTCAACAGCTCATGAGGATGGTAATAGAATACACTGCAACCCGGGACACCTGACAAGTCAGATTGCAGAGCTGAAAGCTGTCCAGCTGTCTTTGGATATCACCAAGCAAGAGGAGTGACCAACACTCTACCTCTGCACTGGCTCATGCACGGTAGTATGCTTTGTGGGGATGGCTGGCATGACAGAAAAAGGCCAGTTGGCAGCCCAGAGGGAAACCCATCTGAGCTGCCCAAGTGTGGCAAGACATTGCTGCCCAGGTAGAGAAGCAGACCATGAAAGTCCATCATGTGCCTGAGTCAGGCTAACGAGGAGCATTGTAACAATGACCAGGTGGAGCTCGCTGGCAAGACTGAAGTGTCACAGGTGGATCTGTACTGGCAACACAAGGGAGAGTTATTTCTAGCTTGGTGGGCCCATGATGCCTCAGGTCATCAGGGAAGAGGTGTCATACCTATGGCCTCATGACTGAGGGGTGGACTTAACACCAGCCGAGATGCCTCTGCAGGCCATGGTGAAGACCATGATGAAGCAGGCTCTCCCCTTTATATACAGTATATTCCGGGTAATCCATGATTGTGAGTAATGCGCTGCAATCAAGAAGGCCAATTAGATAAAGCCACTAATATAAGTGGCTGTCTAAATATAAGTAAGGAGAGGCCTGGCAGATCAATGGCATCATACTTCCACAAATCCGCCGAGGCTAGTCTTACATGCTGACAAAGGTAGAAGGCACTACTGGATAGCTGGAGACATACCCTGTGCCTCATGCCACTACCTGGAACTTCATCTTGGGCCCTCAAAAACAAGTCCTGTGGCAACACTGAAAGAACTGAGTCAGACAATGGGATTCATTTCAAATACAGCCTTATAAACACCAGGGCTAGAGAACAACGTATTGAGTGGCAAAGCGAGGGATGCCCAGGAAAGGCTAAGATATGTGGGAATGGGTAGGAAAGGCAAGGGAAGGCAAAGGAGAAGAAAGGCAAAGCAAAAGAAGGCCAGAGAAGAAAGCACTAGGCAGGTCAAGGCGGAAGATGGGCACGTAGGCAACAAAAGGCAAAGGAGGGGTACCAGAGGAAACAAAGGCAAGGGTTGGGTTTGCAAGGCAAGGCAAGTAAGAGGTAGACAAGTCAATGAGAGTCATAGGAGAAGCAGGCAAGGCAAGGCAAAGCCAGGAAAAAGGGGTAGGGAAGTCAAGATGGGGAACAGCTAAGTAAGGCAATGCAAGGAAATGGTTTGGTAGGAAGAGCAAGGAAAGACATGCAGGGGTCTGTAAGAAAAGGTATAGTTCAGATGGGAAAGACAAGGCAAGGCAAAGGAGGGGCAGGCAAGGCAAAGCACGATCAGGTATGAAAGTCCAAGGCAAATCAAGGAGAGGGATGGGCATGCAAGGCAAGGTAATGCAAGGGAGTGGTGGGAAGGTATGGCAAGTCGAGGGCTGGTTTTGTAAGGAAAGGCATTTAGAAGTAGGCAAGTGAAGGAGAAGGCAAGGCAAAAAGCGGCAGGGAAGTGAAGGGTGGGGAGTAAGTGAGCAAGTCAATGCAAGGCAATGGAGTTGTATGGATGGGCAATGGAAGGACGGAAAGCTCAAGTAGGGCAAAGTAATGGATGGGTAAGAGTGGTAAGGATACATGGTAGTAGGGTGGCCAAGGCAAGGCAAGGCAGGGGTAGGCAAGGCAGTGAGACTCCTAAGAGAAGCAGGAAAGGCAAGGCAAGACCAGGAAGAAAGAGGCAGGGAAGTCAAGGTGGGGGATGAGTGAGCAAGGCAGTGCTAAGGAGTGTTAGAAAGGGCAAGAGAGGGACACAGAAGGGTCAGTATAGCAATGCAAGGTTGGAGTAGGAAAGGCAAGCCACGTTAATGTAGGGGTTGGACTAGCAAGGGAATGGAATGGAAGAAAGAAGTAAGCAGATGAATGTGGGGGAAGGGCATGGAAGGTAATGCAAGGCAAAGGAGGGGCAAAGCAAGTAAAGGGTTGGGTTTACAAGGCAAGTGAGAGGTAAGCAAGGCAATGAGAATACTCACAGGAGGAGTAGGCAAGGAAAGGCAGTGCTGGGAAGAAAGGGGGTAAGAAACAAGCTGAGGCAAGGCAATGCAAGGCAAGGGAGTTGTAGGATAGACAATGGAAGGGCACAGAGGTGTCAAGAAGGCAAGGGAAGGAATAGTCAGGAATGGCAAAAATATTTGGGTAGGGTAGGAAAGGCAAGGCAAGGCAAGGAAGTGATACAGGAGAAGGCAAGGCAAGGCGAGGAAAAAGGAGGCAGAGAAGTAAAGGCGGGCGATGCATGAGTTAGGCAATGCAAGGCATTGGAGTGACAGGAAGACAAGGGTAGGACATGGAGGGGTCAGGAAGGGTAATTAAGAATAAGGCAAGGGAAGAAGGGATGGTCAGGGTGGAAAGGCATGTTCACATAAGGGCAGGGTAGACAAGGCAATGATAGTCTTCGGGCAAAAGAATCAGGCAAGGCAAGGCACAGCCTGGTAAAAAGGGGTAGGGAAGTCAAGGTGGACAATGGGTAAGTAAGGCAATGCAAGGCAATGGAGTGGTAGGAAAGTCAAGGGAAGAACAAAAAGGGATCAGTAAGGCAATGCAATGTTGGAGTGGGAAAGGCAAAGCAAGTCAAAGGAGGGGCAGGCAAGGTAAGTAAAGCCAGGAAAAAAAGTCCTAGGCAGGTCAAGACAGGGATGGGCATGCAAGGTAATGCAAGGGAAAGGAGAGGTAGCAGGGCAAGGCAAGGCAAGACTTGGCTTTAAATAGCAAGGCAGGTAGGATCTAGGGAAGGAGAGTAATAGGAGGAGCAGGAAAGACAAGGAATGGCCAGGAAGAAAGCAGAACAGAAGTCAAGGTGGAGGATGGATGAGCAAGGCAATGCAAGGTAGTGAAGTGGTAGGAAGGGCAAGGGAAGGCCATGGGGGGTCATTAAGGCAATACATAGTTGGAGAAGGTGTGGAAAGGTGTGGAAAGGTGTGGAAAGGTGTGGAAAGGTGAGGGGAGGGGAGGGGAGGGGAGGTGAGGGGAGGTGAGGGGAGGTGAGGGGAGGTGAGGGGAGGTGAGGGGGAGGTGAGGGGAGGTGAGGGGAGGTGAGGGGAGGTGGAGGGGAGGTGAGGGGAGGTGGGAGGTGAGGGGAGGTGAGGGGAGGTGAGGAGGGGGAGGGGAGGGTGTGAGGGGAGGGGAGGGGAGGGGAGGGAGGGGAGGGAGGGGAGGGGAGGGGAGGGGAGGGGAGGGGAGGGAGGGGAGGAGGGAGAGGGAGGGGAGGGAGGGAGAGGGGAGGGAGGGAGGGGAGGGGGGGAGGGAAGGGGGAGGGAAGGGAAGGGAAGGGAGGGAGGGAAGGGAAGGGAAGGGAAGGGAGAAGGGAAGGAAGGGAAGGGAAGGGAAGGGAAGGGAAGGGAAGGGAAGGGAAGGGAAGGGAAGGAAGGGAAGGGAAGGAAGGGAAGGAAGGGAAGGGAAGGGAAGGGAAGGGAAGGGAAGGGAAGGGAAGGGAAGGGAAGGGAAGGGAAGGGAAGGAAGGGAAGGGAAGGAAGGGAAGGGAAGGGAAGGGAAGGGAAGGGAAGGAAGGGAAGGGAAGGAAGGGAAGGGAAGGGAAGGGAAGGGAAGGAAGGGAAGGGAAGGGAAGGGAAGGGAAGGGAAGGGAAGGGGAAGGGAAGGGAAGGGAAGGGAAGGGAAGGGAAGGGAAGGGAAGGCACAAGCCCCGGTGTGCCCTTGGGCAGAGGGGATGCAGTGTTAGCCTCCACAGCGTCCTCGCTGGACGGCTCAGTGGAATCGGCGTGAGATGGGTGCGTGCACTGGCTCCTCCTCAGAGGAAACATGTCGGGCAGCCGATGATAGGCTCGTTAGCCCGGAGGCAAAGAAGGCGGGAGGGGCTTCTGGTGTGAGTTCCAACAGGTTTATTTGCAGGAGGGACCAGGGACCAGCAAAAGCCCGAGGAGATGCGGGCTAGCCCCTTTATGGGGGTGGAGTAAGGCAGGGAAAGGGAAAACAACCAATGGGGTACAAGCAGAGGGGAGGATACAATTTTTCAGAACAAATGGGGAAAACAGGGAGGCAGGAGTCATAACAGGGAACCAATTAATAACTAAAAAGGGAGAACTTTCTGGAACAGGGGGAGGTAATTTAGGATTGGGAGCCACCCAGGGGGAGGTAACCTAGACCTCAGTGATCTCTTCTGGTGACTGACATTTGATGGTTTCAGCCCGAGAGCAGGCTGAGCCACCCCAACATCTCCCCCTTCTTTATTACATTGAAATGAGGGGAAAGGCTTAAGGGATTTCAAAACCAAACACTTAAAAATGGGAAGGGCTAATAAAATTAACAACTCCATAAAGAAACCCCATACAATGTCCTTGATAATTGAAGGAATCCGGCTACTGGAGCTCCCAGTGTACAGGAGGAGCTGCAGCAGCAGGTGGGACAGCAGCATGTAGGATGTCATCACACAGTTATGGGGATAACTTTAGGAACAGTGTAACATAAATAAAATTAATACAAATACAATTAACTTAAATAACAATGGCTCCCTTGGACTCCCCCTCTTTCAAAACAAAGGGCCACTTAGGGGAGGGAAACACAGAGAAGGTGGGAAAGGGAATGTTTGTCTTTGCAGCCTGGAGGAGGAGTTTTTATTCAGGGGTCTTGTTTCTTCCTTTTCCAGGCTGTTGCTACTGCTTTTCTTTGCTGGCTTTGATGTCTTTGTTAAAAAGGTTTGATCCACTTTCCAGGGATCCATCTTGGTCCTCTGGGGGAAACACCCGTAGCCTCTACCCTGGGTGACTAGGGGGTACGGGCCACGTATCTGTAAAGTGTCAGGGTCCTTTATTAGAACCTCAGGTCTCTCAGTCAGTTTATGTTTGGCAGAGTTTGTGAAGTGTCTCATGATGGGAGGATCAGGTTCCTCATAGGAACAGTTTAAAAAGTTCAAGTGAACAACGCTTTGGACAGTCTTATATGGGGGCAGCGATCTCATTGCCACCCTTTTGTTGTTCAAGCAGTCTTTTTAGTGTCTGATGTTTCCTCTCCACGATGGCTTGGCCTGTGGGCGAGTGAGGGATGCCAGTGATGTGATCCACACCCCACTCACTCATGAATCTGTTTAACTCTGCAGAGGTGTACGCAGGGCCATTGTCAGTTTTTAATTTATTTGGTGTCCCCAACACAGAAGGCCTGTACCAGGTGGTTGATGACATCTTTGGCCCTCTCCCCACGGTGAGCTGAGGCAAAGGTTGCACCAGAAAAGTATCCACAGAAACGTGAATATATTTCTGCGGCCAAATTGGGGGAAGTGGGTGACATCTGTTTGCCATACCTCACAACTGCCTAGGCCTCGGGGGTTAACCCCCTGACCTAGTGATGGAAGCTGATGTTTTTGGCAGTTGGGGCATGTCGCCACAATGGCTTTCGCCTGGTCTCTAGTGAGGTGGAACATCCGGACGAGAGCTGGAGCATTTTGATGGAACATTGCATGGCTCAGCTGGGCTTGCTGGAATCTGTTAGGCAGATTCGCTACTCGATGGGCATAGCTAGGGCATCTGCTCTCCTGTTCCCTTCGGCAATAAATCCTGGCAGGTCAGTGTGTGACCTCACATGCATTACGTAAAAGGGTTGCTTTGGTGGGAGACAATTTGGATTAGCTTCGAAAGCAATTTATAGATTTTTGGATTTGCCACCTCTCTGAGCGATGCTCTTTCTGCTCTGGACACCACTCCTGCTACATATGCGGAATCTGTTACCAAATTAAAAGGTTCGTTGAACCGCTCAAATGCTCTGACCACTGCGGCAAGCTCCGCAACCTGCGGTGATCCTTCGACCACCTGCACATCAGACTCCCACTTCTGAGTGCAAGGATTCCTCCAAACGATGACAGACTTGTGAGATGCCCCAGAACCATCCATAAAGATCGTCAGGGCATTGAGGGGTTCACGACTCTGAATTTCTTTTGGAATTATTTAAAGGCCGAATTGAACAATTTGTGTTTCGGGTTGTGAGCCGATATTTGTCCCGAATAACTATCAAAGGCAAATTGGAGATGATTGTTGTTTTGAAGGAGATGGTCCAGTGCATTGGTTGTTAGTGGCAGGTAAACACATGTGAAATCACACCCCGCAAGGGTACGGAGGCGAGACCTAGCCTTTATCACCAACTGAGCCATGAGCTCCTGTGGGTGGTAATACTTTTGGACGGCTGGTGCGAGAGGAAAACCCACTCAATAATCAGAAG